>NC_136812.1:54590303-54697803 GCF_951216825.1 Electrona antarctica | reverse complement strand
GCCAATAGTTTGGGAGTTTTACTCAAGTACATTTTGAATACCGGACATTCACCTAACAGAGTTCTACATTGTGTTATTGATACTTTTATTTCAATTGTGAGTACTTTTGTCCACCACTGCACACTGCCAAGTTCAGAACACGTTGCATCACAACATGTTGTGAGCTTGTAGATCAACCACAACCACTAAAAGCATTTATAAACCACTCATCAATACAAATTACACAACAAGTAGGATCTACGCACGCACGCACGCACGCACGCACGCACGCACGCACGCACGCACGCATGCACACACAACTTGTGGTGGAAGGTAACTAAGTACATGTACCCAAGTAAAATGTTGAGGTATTTTTATGTAACCCCTGGGTAAATTCCCCAGCGTTATTATGTGCCTTGAGTTATTATTGTGTCAAACAATAGCAATATGCAGTCAAGTTGGTATGCAACAGGTCTTTAACAGCTAGAAGCTATTCTACCTTAAGAGGTCAGTCCACCTTAAGAGATCAGCCTAACATGATGTTCCACTATGTTTTTCTTGTTTACTAGCTCTGATTGGTCGATAGGAGGGTCCATCACTTTTCTGGGCTTGTGATTGGTTTTGGGGTGGGACAAGGGAAGAAATGAGTGTGCGTTGTGAGTTTGGCAGGAGGAAGTTTGGTGTGTGATGATATGACGCCGCCACGCCGGTGTGTTTTGTAAAACATTACCGTGACTTTATAAGTGTTTAAGACTGGATTTTGAAGCTCATCTGTTTGAGTGTGAACAGATTTGCAGGACTGATTTCGAGACCAGTTCCGTGATTATTATTACTGCAGTAAGTAAGCCTACGGCTGCGTTGCAGCCTACTGTTATGATAGTCTCAAGCTACCGAGGCTAATGATTAGCAGACACTAGTGTCTAGCGCAAATGTCCGGAACAGAAAGACGTTCGGACACAACGTTCGTTTGGAGAGTACAAAGACTGTGCTGCTAAGAACCAGATAGCGCACCCTGCGACCAGGAAAGCTGGGTGCACCTCTGGCATCGTAGGACGTGGGTAAGACCAGTCGTCTGTCAGTTTTGGAACTGTGTAAAGAACGTCCTGTCAACTTTAGCTCTCCACGTTCCGTGGGGTGAACTAACTTTGGCAACGAGGCTCACGTGAATGAAGAGGTGTGTTCACTCCAGTGCACAACATCACCAACAGGCCTGCAACGGGGGTTTGTTTTTGTTTTGATAATATTATGCCGGCTTTTTATTTGTTTATTTCTTAAAGTGGGCCCACTTCTGTACAAGGTATTTTGAGTGTGTCTATCCTGTAATTTATGTGAATCTAAGGTATTTCCTGAAAGTTGATACTGTAGGTATTTAAAACAGGGGGTAGCCTATTTATTTGCATTGGATTAAGTATGTCATAGTAAGGTGACATTTCATTCCTTTAGGTAGAATACAAAAGTAGTTATTTCATAAATACAGTAGCGAGTTAATAATAGGATTGTCAGGCTTATAGCCTATTTCTAATTCAAAAGGTACATTGAATGTGTTTTTCTATTTATATTTTGGGTGAATAAATACACAATTATTTACAATACTTGTTGTCCTTTTAACACAGGTTGACCTTACAGAATTAAGGTGATACTGTCAGGGGTAAACATACAGTCACATTTAAAATCCAAAGCTATAAGTTATAGCTAGATGTTTTAAGAGTTACAAGTCTGAACTCAGGCGCTGTCTATTAAGGTCGAGCACCGAGGCAGCGTTACATTTACTTTACTGGAGTATTTGTAATTTTCAATAATTTTAATTAACTAGATTTTGATTATTATTACAAAACATACAGTAACCACTTACGCCCTAAATGCTTCTCTACAAGCTCACAACGCACCGTGATGCGACACGTTGCAACATTGTATCAGTTATTTAAAAATGAATACCGGTATTTGTATACATTTTGATAACTGGTGAAATGGGACATTTTGCGTAATGAATACTTTTACTTTAAGTATTTTATGTATATTTTGACTTTTATTCAATTCAATTTTGAATACCAGACTTTGTGGTATTGAGTACTTTTGTCCCTATACCTAACTGAACACAGGCCTTGGAAAATAAGATGTTAAAAACCTTAGTCAGGCGTCCATATTTTTGGCAGATGAAAATGCTCAATGGAGACCGCAGACCTCCATCTGAAAATATGTTGTGCCATGGAAACGCGGTTGTATACTAAGCTAAGTCTTTCTCAAACCTTTTCATGTCACATAACCTCAAACAAAAAAGTATTGTTCAGCCCAAATTGTTCTGAAAATAGCTGATCTTACGTAGTGAGTGTAGGAGTCAGATCACCTGTCTCAACTGTGAGTGTAGGAGTCAGATCACCTGTCTCAACTAACATAGTGAGTGTAGGAGTCAGACCACCTGTCTCAACTAACATAGTGAGTGTAGGAGTCAGATCACCTGTCTCAACTAAGATAGTGAGTGTAGGAGTCAGATCACCTGTCTCAACTAACATAGTGAGTGTACTGTATGAGTCAGATCACCTGTCTCAACTAACATAGTGAGTGTAGGAGTCAGATCACCTGTCTCAACTAACATAGTGAGGGTAGGAGTCAGATCACCTGTCTCAACTAACATAGTGAGTGTAGGAGTCAGATCACCTGCCCCAACTAACATAGTTAGGGTAGGAGTCAGATCACCTGTCCCAACTAACATAGTGAGGGTATGAGTCAGATCACCTGTCTCAACTAACATAGTGAGTGTAGGAGTCAGCCCACATGGCTCACGGGCCATTTTTCAGTGGAAAGTGAATAATAAAGTGTTGTAAAAATTGTGGTGATTTGTGAAAATAACTTGCTTTCATTTCATACACGATCCTTTTCCATTGCAGGAAGGGACACAGAGGGGAAAATGTGAAAGCTGAATTAACTAGCCCAGGGGACACCCATTATATAATGGGTGTCCCATGTGGCACTAATAACTTGATAATGAACTACTAACTCAGCCTTTATGCAGTTCCTCAAAGCTGGGATCAGTCTCCGTAGCCCCTCCAAGGATGTCTGGTATTTGCTCAGGTCCAACTCATCCAGAACCTCGTCTGACATCTGCAGCATGTAGGCCAGAGCTGAACATTGGATCTCAGAGAGTTTCTCTATCTTGTTCTCTGACTTCAGGTATGTTTGGATGTGCTGGTATACTGACTGGTCCTTCATCTCCATCAGACAGTGGAAGATGTTGATACATCTGTCAGGTGAGGCATCGGTGTTCATCTCCTTCAGGTTCTGGATGGCTTTCTGGACGCTCTCTGAACTGTTCTCTGTCTGACTCAGCAGGGCTCGTAACAGACACTGATTGGACTCCAGTGAGAGGCCATGAAGGAAACGCACAAAGAGGTCCAGGTGGCCGTTTTCACTCTTCAGGGCTTTGAGCATGGCTTTCTTCAGGAAACCGTCCAGGGACCTGATCTTTTTTAATGTCTGGAATATCTTCCAGTCACCCAGGAATGTATACAATACATTCATCTTCCTCTCTGTGAAACAGTGGAACAGATAAACTGCAGCCAGAAACTCCTGAACGCTCAGATGAACAAAGCAGTAGATGGGCTCTCCCTGGAAGCAATCACTGTCTTTTTTGAAGATCTCTGTGCACAAGGCTGAGTACTGTGGGGCTTCTGCAACACCAAGACCACATTTTTTCAGGTCTTTTTGGTAGAAGATCAGGTTCCCTGTCTCCAGGTGTTCAAATGCCAGTCTGGCCAGCTTCAGAATAACAGCTCTATCAGCCGGTGTCTTAAACTTCTCCCCATCCCTCCATGTCTGAAGAGAGACGAAGCGGCAGTACATCTCAGTCTGGGTCTTGGGCAGCTCACATGTCTGGTCTGTCTTCAACATGCGCTGCAAAACTGTGACAGTGATCGAACAGAACATTGGGATTTCACACATGATGTGGATGCTCCTTGATTCATTGATGTGTGAGATGACTCTGTTGGCCTGGTTCTCATCACTGAATCTCTTCATGATGTACTCCGTCTTCATGTCATCACTGAACCCTTGCACTTCTGTCCATATGTCAACAAAACAAGAAGGGATCTGTTTGGCTGCTGCAGGGCGTGTGGTTATCCAGATGTGAGCACAGGGTAGCAGTTTTCCTTCTATGAGGTTTACCAGTAAGACTTCCAGTGAGGTGGGATGGGTGAAGTCACCTGGGCACACAAGCCCCGTCTTGAAGCGTAAATTTAACTTGCTTTCATCGAGACCATCAAACACAAACAGAAGTTTGAAGGGACTTTCGTCATAATCTTTGATTCCTGACTTCTGCAGCGTTGTGAAGATATAATCAAGAGCCTCTTCCGGGATGAATTTGGTTGTGTGGATGCATTCGTGAATCAGTTGTGACAAACTAAACTCTCTTCCCTGCAGCAAATTTAGATGGCGGAATTGTAACACAAATGTGAGATGTGGAAGTTCATTTTCTTTCTTTGCCCAGTCAGAAACAAACTTGTGTACGAGAAAGGATTTGCCAACTCCTGCGATACCAATGGACAGTACTATTCTGATGTTTTCTCCAGAAGGTGATTTAAAGATTGCACTGAGTCGGATCTCCTGGCCTGCTTTCTTCATCTCCATCTGTATGACCTCATGCTCACTGCTGAACTCTGTGTCCTCCAATTGTATGATTCTGACATATGTGTAGCATCCTTTAAAATGCTTCTTATCCTCCATTTGGAATGCCCCTTCAGGTACACTCGCAAATGGTTGTACAACTTTTGCTTTAAGACCGTTTTGGTAGATGGAAATACGTAGCTTTACATGTCCTTGTGTTTCCACGAGCAGATCTGGAAGGAACAAAGTCAATCCTTATATTAATAGAAAGTATTAGATGGGTGAGTTTTCTTAACTTGATGAATAATAATAGCCCACATTATAACACTTAAAAAAGAGTATAAAATCTATTTTGAATCACTACATGATTACAATGTATCTGCTTTGTTGCTTAGTTGTTAAATCAAAGGTGATATAGTGATATATAGGTGACAGACAGCTCTGTTGCAAGTTATATTGTATCACCACTGTAAGTATGCTAGACAGAAGTAAATAGACAATACATTTTGACCAGACGAAAACATATTAAAAATAATATTTCAATCGGAATAACCTTTTATGGAAATAAATACTTTTCCTCTGCACACTGTCTGTAGACACTTGTCTGATCTCCTATTGAAATTAATGAATGATTACCTTCCTGTGGAGGCTGTGAGGACGTGGTGAGGGGACTGCTACCTGAAGACTCTCCAACATCACTGACATCTGCTACGAGAGAGAGAGAGAGAGAGAGAGAGAGAGAGAGAGAGAGAGAGCTGTCTCATTTGGGGGTGTGAATTTAGGTGCCGTGTGTCTCTATAGTCTATGCTGTATGTATTGTATTGAAATACAGTAGATGGATGTTTACCATCATTTGGTCTCTGAGAGGAAGATGCACTGCTCTCTGAAGTCTCTGGAACATCACTGGTGCAATCTGCAGAGAGAGAGAGAGAGAGAGAGAGAGAGAGAGATAGAGAGAGAGAGAGAGAGAGATCTGTTGCATGAGAACATATTTTATCGTTTACACTATTTAAAGTCTGTCGTCCTGTCCAGGATTGGCTGTTCTGTGTAAGGAGTGCTGGTATGTGAAGATGGTTGGTTCCTGTCGTCCCTGTTTGACTTGCATCCAGACAGTAGATCCACGAAGATGCCAAAAGCAGCGAGCAGAAGGAGCCTCTTCCTGGTTTTTAAACAGCTGGTGGATGGAAATGAAGCTCCACCCACGCAGCAAAATGTCGGCCAGAAAACGGGAGACGCTTGCCTCCGTGGCAAGTGGAAGCCGCGCTCGAGCGTCATTTTCCATCAGCCAGCTGTTTAGAAACCAGGAAGAGACGCCTGCCGCTGGCGGCTTTTGGCATCTTCGTGACTCCACTGTGTGGAAGCACCCTTTGTGATGCCATCTTGATTGGCATCACAACCCGATTGGTTGCCACCACTTCTGGTCCGTTAGAACGGTGTACCGCAGGCCAGCCATAGAAGCCAGTTGAAATGCAACTGTACTTATAGCCTACTTTTAAAATGATACAAAATGAACTGAAGACTATATTGATTTAAATAAAAATATGTTTCCAAATGTATGGAATGTCTTTGTCAACATATCTTCAATGTGTTTCACATTTAATTTACAACTTGAATGGGTTACCCATTATGTTAACAGAGCAGAGGGGGAACGCATTTCAGTGACACCGCTGTCTTTACGAGGCTACGAGGCTGCGAGTCTATATTTTGAACATGTCACTGAATATATGTATGTTTGTACCGCTGAGCTCCGACGGTGTGTTTTACCGTTGTTGTATAATTAACTTGGCTGAATGTAGTTGGGGAAATAACCCAACTAAATGGAGGAGTGACTTCCGTTTGGATATTTTTCCACACTTAAATAGCCTATAAAACGAAACACAAATGTATTGAAAACCTCAAAGGATGCGACCGTGACGTATACACAGTACCATGCGGCCACTTTAACTTGAGATTTACGATGCTAGCACTTTTGACACATTGATGGAGTATATTATAGTACATTGTGGGTTGTATATTGAGATGGCAGGTATGTGACATTAAAAACATACTGATGGAGTATATTATAATACATTGTGTGTTGTAGCCTATATATTGAGATGGCAGGTATGTGACATTAAAAACATACTGATGGAGTATATTATAATACATTGTGTGTTGTAGCCTATATATTGAGATGGCAGGTATGTGACATTAAAAACATACTGATAGAGTATATTATAATACATTCTGTGTGACATTAAAACGGAGAAAACATTTCTTTATGATTTATTTTCTAACGGACCAGAAGTGTCTCATTTGGGGGCGTGAATTTGTCGGCGCCGTGTGTCTCTATAGTCTATGCTGTATGTATTGTATTGAAATACAGTAGATGGATGTTTACCATCATTTGGTCTCTGAGAGGAAGATGCACTGCTCTCTGAAGTCTCTGGAACATCACTGGTGCAATCTGTAAAGAGAGAGAGAGAGAGAGAGAGAGAGAGAGAGAGAGAGATATTGAATGGCAGTCCAATTATATATAATTGACGTTTCGAGGCAAGGCTCTTCATCTTGTCAAACTTGTTTTGTGTGTGTGTGTGTGTGTGTGTGTGTGTGTGTGTGTGTGTGTGTGTGTGTGTGTGTGTGTGTGTGTGTGTGTGTGTGTGTGTGTGTGTGTGTGTGTGTGTGTGCGTGCGTGCGTGCGTGCGTGCGTGAGTGCAGTAAGTAGTAGTAAACCCTTGTTGTAGTCTTGTAGAGCTGTTTCAGAGTCTACTGGTCTTCAAGTTTGTCAGTAACTTGTAAACACATGTATATATATATATATATATATATATATATATATATATATATATATACATACATACACACACACACACACACACCATGTATTCATTCACCTTTGGGTCGGTTCAGAAACTGATCCTGTAGATCAGTCCTTTTGATCTTCTTCAGGACATTCCCCACGATCTGAGTTGCATGAGTAGTGTAGTTCTGCACGATCAGATCCACTGTGTCCATCCTGTCAGCGTTTTCCAGGTGGCATGTTTTGAGCGGCTGGAGGCCTTTGACATGAACAGGAAGCTTCAGATGCCACTTGAACTGCTTAAAGTCATCTTCTCCCAGATCGTTGAGAGTTGTCAAGATATGTTCCTTAAGTCCATCCATGGTTTATTCCTGACACAAACAGAAAGTTCTCTTACGGACAAACATAGGCACATATACGGACAGACGGACACACATTTAAAGAAAAAAAGAAAAGAACAAATAAAACATTAATGGGGCTGTTATTTTGTACATCTATGTGAAACCTAGGGTGACCAGATGTCCCGATTTGAGCGTGATTGTCCCGCATTTCAATGACTTTTCATGCGTCCCGCAAATTGAGACATTGGGAAATCAATGCGGCTATAGTTAAGTGAACGCCCACCAAAAAAAAACAACAACATTACACACCGCACAACGAGTTAGCAGCAGAATTAACGAAAAGTGAACAAACAAACAAGAAACATGGAGGAGGACTAAAGGGAAGAAACAAAGACGACCGCAAAGAAAAGGAAGTGCAGCTATAACAAGGACTGGGAAACTATTCCAGTGAAAGGCGATTCTGATAGAGTCTTCTGTAAAAGTAGTTTCTCAGTGACACATGGAGGTGAATATGACGTGAAGCGACACCGACAATGGATGCTCCACGGTGCATGGACACGTTTGTTTTAAAACCAAAACAAGATTCCAATTAACGCAGATAAGGTAACAGCAGCTGAAATAACCAGTGTTTATCACACAGTGCAACACGCCCTGCAGTCATACAGATCAGAAGACATCAGTCATGTTTTCAGACAGCGATATTGCAAAGAAAATGGCATGTGGACGTAAGGCAGCATCCATAGTTAAAGATGCGCTTGCACCTGTCTGTGTAGAGAATTGTTTGAGAGAGTTAAAAACACCAGTGGTTCAAGAACTCCCATGTGACAAAACTGCCCACACCCAGAGCTGGGTTTGAAAAGCAAGATACTTGACCTTTATGAGGGTAGTGATGAGACATCTGCTACCATACACCGCCAGATTACAAGCATGTTAGAAGAAAATGGCCTGCAACTGGACATGATTTCAGCATGCAGTGCTGATAATGCTAGTGTAAACTATGGGGGAAATAATTCAGTGTTCCAGAAGCTAAAGTTAGACAACAGTGGCATCATCAAGGCAAATTGCATGGCTCACATAGTACACCACATCAGCATCCAGCCAGCATCAGAGTTTTGTATTCTGTGCGGGCAGCGACCGGGAGCCAATGGATGGAGCGGAGAAGGGGGGAGACGTGTGAGAATGTTGGCTGGTTGAAGACCAAGCGAGGGAGTTACAATAGTCAAGTTTTGACAAGACTGTTGTCTGGTGTAATGCGGGGTCGAGCTGAGTAGCTCACACTTTCTGGAGTGGGCGGTGGCTTTACAGGCTTCTGCCGGCGTGTGTGTGTGTGTGTGTGTGTGTGTGTGTGTGTGTGTGTGTGTGTGTGTGTGTGTGTGTGTGTGTGTGTGTGTGTGTGTGTGTGTGTGTGTAGTTGTCACCGCGTCGCCCGCGTGTTGTGCAGCATTACAAGAGCGTGATGTGACGGAAGCCTTGAGCGTTACCGTTACAGGCTTCCTGCACGTTTTCATAGTGCAACTTGCAGTCGCAATAAGACCTCGTTTTTCCAAGATTTTCCAATTCAGACACATTGTTTATTCCCAAATGTCACTGGTCCAGTTGTGGTTTGTTTTAAGCTCTACTCTAAAAAACAGGAATAGAACACTTATGCCAATAGTACAATATCCAAAATCACAGACAATATCCAGTCTAATGATATGGATATAATACTGATGCCCTGCCCATGCACAGACAGGCCTAAAGTAATTACCCTATGTTACCTATGTCAGTAGCTAAATGAGTAGTATTAAAATGATATTTTCTTATGTCCAATGTATTTGTATTTAGTTTCAGGATTCCAACAAAAAATTCAGGATTTCAATTCAAATAATAGCAAAAATAGCTGATCTACAAGCTCAAAACGTGTTGCGGTGCGGCACGTTTTGAGCTTGTAGATCGGCTATTTTTGCTACGACAGTAATATGCAATGTGGCCCTCTGGAGTGAGTGTGGAAATATAGTGGCCCTCTCCATCGTCAAAGTTGCCCATGAGGGTTATAAGTACTATACGCATAACCGTACGTACCATAACCCCCCCCCCCCCTACCATAACACCCCCACCCACTTTATTATATTAAGATCCTTACCATGTAGTCTAGTAGCCCGCCCATAGAGCCCCATTGTGAACCCGGACATGTTGAGTACACCAATGTTTTATGTTAGAAATGTTGAGTATGGGTCCCCAGCATGTAGAAACTGCCGGATGCTAACTTGCATATGTTGAGCAATTTTCATAATTGGCATATTATGTCACCCCACACACACACACACACACACACACACACACACACACACACACACACACACACACACACACACACACACACACACACACACACACACACACACACACACACACACACACACACACACACACACACACACACAATGGCAACGGCGTTACAGTAACAACAACCTGTCATATGTTCTTATACACGAAAGCACGCAAAACAAAAAGTGGAACTGAACCACACTCAGCCAGGCTCTGTCACATAGTAAACACACGCGCGCCGCGCGCGCACACGCACGCACGCACGCACGCACGCACGCACGCACGCACGCACACAAAGCTCTGCAGCTCACAGCCTCAGCCACACACTGTCAGCACGATCAACCACAAGTTCACAACCATAGCCTATAAAACCATCAATCATCAATAAGCTGCGTCGCATCGAGATAGCATGTATATAAATATTATATAAAGATCCTTACCATGTAGTCTAGTAGCCCGCCCATAGAGCCCCATTGTGAATAGGTTTATAGGTTGTTAATGGTATGGTCACATATTATGCCAATTATGTAAATTGCTCAACATATGCAAGTTAGCATCCGGCAGTTTCTAACTTTCTACATGCTGGGGACCCATACTCAACATTTTTAACATAAAACGTTGGTGTACTCAACATGTCCGGGTTCACATTTTGGCTACTAGACTAATGGCTGCCTGATCCAACTATTGTAACTTCAACGGGGGAGAGAGAGAGAGTCGCATTAGAGAGAGAGTTGCGTTAGAGAGAGAGAGTGAGAGAGGGAGAGGGAGAGGGAGGAGGGGGGTCGCGTTAACAACAAGCAAAGTTAGCCATAAAGGGTAGATCCGATCTATAGACTAGACTTTATGGAACGAACGTATTCGTTGCATGCGAGCTCGCAGCACCTCATGTCACAAACAGAAACAGCTCTCACTTGCTTTGTTTTCCTCCCTCCGCAGTTAGACTGCTGCTCTGTGCTCTCGTTAGTGTTATTGTCCGTGGCCATGAAAAGTGCTTATAGTGGCGTTCTCTCCCGAAGTTTGTTTGTTAGTTTGTTGCGTTGTGCGCAATCGCGAGCAACGCGGCCACCGGCATCTGGACACTAGTGACAGCCAGCCAGCCAGCCAGGGCAGCGAGGGTAACAGATACGGCACTTGAAAAAAAAACCACAAAAAACCTGGCTAATAAAAGAAGGACGGCTTTTATATACTTAATTCAACGCCACCCCTGGTAATTAATAGGGGGACGGCTTTTTATTGAAGGAAGGAATGTATTTGAGGATTTACGGTAGGTATAATTAAGGTACAGTGCTGTTGAGTTCCAAGGATTTACCAGTGACATCACAGCCAAACGCAACACCGGCAGTCACTCACCGGAAACAACCAACCCCTACGTCACTGACGTACCCTTTGGAAACAGCAACCGTTCTCCACGTTAAAATAAATAACTTCTTCCCCTGCCCAGCCAAAAAGCCTGCATGCTTTGTTCATATCAAATCAATACACAATCCACTGAATTTACGTAGCTTAAACAAGCCACTTCAGCCTGAAGGCTGAAGCTATAGCGCTATAGATGTTATGGAAAACGTTCAGTAGAAGGAAATTTACCGGGCCAATTGTCGAGTACCATCGCCTTATGTCAGCAAATGTATATTATTGGTAAAAGGACTGCCGTTAGCTTACCGTTGCTTGTAAATATCAGCGTGCTGTGATTTGGGGTCTCCCTCTCAAGCTGCGTACATATAAGTAAAGAGTAATATAATGTCTATATATCCTTTCTCTCCCTATGATTGGCCACTATTACTAATCTCCCGTTAATATCACTATATTATATTTGAGCAGCTTCCATGCATTTTGAACGTCCACACAATAATATTTTCGTCAAGTCTCGCCGGGTGGCTACGGCCCTGCACACACACGCACGCACGCACAGACGCACGCACGCACGCACGCACGCACGCACGCACGCACGCACGCACGCACGCACGCACGCACGCATACAGTATGAATGGTACCCTGTTTCTAAGCAATAATGGTCACATTAAAATGACATACTGTACTGTGTAGAGTTTGCGAGATTTGCGATGAAAATGCTTCAATCTGGTGCACTTTGAGATCAAAATGAAGAGGCTAGATCTATAAAGAACTATACACACATTAGATTATTATCAGCAGGGGAGAACACAAGTACCAGTACCACCCAGAAGTACCACCATTATGACTGATGTTAAAATAGAGATCTCACACACACACACACACACACACACACACACACACACACACACACACACACACACACACACACACACACACACACACACACACACACACACACACACACACACACACACACACACACACACACACACACACGCACGCACGCATACAGTATGAATGGTACCCTGTTTCTAAGCAATAATGGTCACATTAAAATGACATACTGTACTGTGTAGAGTATATAATATCTAGGTATAATTAAGGTACAGTACTGTTGAGTTCCAAGGATTTACCAGTGACATCACAGCAAACGCAACACCGGCAGTCACTCACCGGAAACAACCAACCCCTACGTCACTGACGTACCCTTTGGAAACAGCAACCGTTAAAATAACACACACGCACGGCGCACGCACAGACGCACGCACGCATGCACGCGCGCACAGCAACAACAACAACATCAGGACAGCAGGAACATCAGGACGAATAGATCATCAATAGAGTAGTACTGTCTGAATACCAGCACACACTCATCAAACAGAACAGGCACAGCTGCTCACACTGGTGTAATTTTTCAACATGGAAGCAATTATGACGAAAAAACTATTATTATCTCAAATAATAGTGATTATTTAGCACCATGCTATCACATTTGAAAGAACCCTATTTGATTGGCTGTAGACACCGACCTCATACATAAACTAATATATGAATGAATATGCATGAGAGCAGTGAACCCTGTCAGGACAAACACTTTTTTTTTTTACAATCCAAATGTCCAATTAGTGAAAATAAGTCTATCACTCATCCAGAATTCAAAATAGTCACACAGCTGATAATGAAAAATAAGGCACTGGCCAATAAATGTAGTCAATTACAGCTAGTTACACAAACACAACAACACTACTACAACGACACAAAGAGTCTCCTTACCTCATCATTAGATGTAAAGGTGATTCATTTATTCATTTCTTTACTTATGTTAGTGTATTTATAAGTGTTTTGCACAAACAATGTCACTGACACTGTAATAATGTAATATACATGTTAGAGGAAGTGCTATGATGGTGGTTAATTATTGACATGGCTGTGCTGTGGCATCGACACCACATAAAGCCAGTGTTGTTTCCCTGCACAGCAACAAAACATAACATATTATTAAAAGGTATTATTCATATTGTGGGACAAATCGGGTGCAGGCCTTTGGTCCGACATACTAACAGTCCGACGATCCAATATTCCGACCATAGAAACTCCTCATTGTGATGCCATTAGTCCAACAACACATTAGTCAGACAAACGTTATGCCAATGGTCTGACAGACATACAGGTCTGACACCCCACTAGTCTGACATAGCAGATATGTTACGTTAGACCGACGACGTACCAATAGTCTGACAACCCAGCCTCTCAGAATTTGTCGTCTCCCGTCTTTCCACAAAATAATATAAAATGCTCGATAGTGGGCTCGATAAGAACCCGGCTCGATAAGCCTGATCGATAAGGTGCTCGTTATCAATAAAACAATTAACGAGCTCCATCCCTACTTAATGTTCACCAAAACCATAACAGAACTCCCACCACGGATCTCAGGCAATCAATTAATAACTTTGCAACCACTATATTATATGGCAAGTATTTCCTACAGCCTTAAATCCAAACATCTGAACTAACCCTTTAAGGGCAAGTCAGCTTGGGGTCATCCCTATGTTCCCTGGGTTCTATGTTCCCCACTTACCTTAGGGTTAAGGTTAGGGTTTAGGGTTAGGGTTACTTGTCACACAAATAATTGTCATTAATGTAACTATGTAAATATGTTACAACATAAATAATAATTATATTACGGACTAACTTTTGGGCTTTGTAAACTTTCTAAATTTCACAGGGCTGATTATATCTCAGATATCTCACCTGAACCTCAGGACTGCCTCTCTCTCTCTCTCTCTCTCTCTCTCTCTATCTCTCTATCTCTCTCTCTCTCGTGCACACACGCACGCACGAGCGCGTGACTTTGAGAGAGTTTTTTTTCTTTTCATCATGAGAGACATTTTATGACTCAATAACTTGGTGAGACCAGTTGCTCATAAACTGTTTTTGGACTTTGCGCAGGAGTGCCCACAACTTGACAGAATACCATCACCCAGACATCAATAGAGTAGTACTGTCTGAATACCATCACATCAATAGAGTAGTACTGTCTGAATACCAGCACACATTCATCAAACACAATAGTCACAGCTGCTAATTTTTCAACATGGAAGCAATTATGATAAAATAACAGTTATTATCTCAAATAGTTGTGATTAATTAGCACCATGCTTGTGCTTTATCACATTTGAAAGAACAGAACAGACCTCCAAACCAGTTGTTTTGGGGATCGCTGGTTTCAGTTCTTTCAACCTCCTCTTGTGTGTTTTCTAGTGAGGTGCTCCCTATAGGCGTTTATTGCGACCGAAGGTCACTTTTACTATGAAAACGTGCAATTCCCGTCAGTGTATCACTCATAATCCCTATATATGGGAAAGCCCCCATATTTGTTGCCCAGGTCTCGTGACATCACTATGACATCTGATGTCATAGCAAATGCGATCTGCTGTCGCAAATAAGCCCATATATGGAGATCCCTGATGTCATCAATATTGGCCAGCAACTCCACATACTCAAACCTCAAACCCTTAGATCTCCATATATGGATATACGTCAGAACCTTCTGACATTCCATATGTTGATCCTTCCCCATCCATCCTTCCTCTTCGATGTCTCCCTTGTGACTGATACCTGTCCATTTAAAGGACAACTTTTTTTTTTTCAACCAAGGTTCATGGTTTAGGTTGAAATTAGAGAAAGTATAAGATGAGTGTTATTTTTTTTTAACCCCTTGATTATAGTATGCGCATTTGAGCATGGCATGAACCCCCTCGAGTATGTCTGCATGAACTAACTCCGCAGGCTACGTCTCATGTGTTTTGCACAAACAATGTCACTGTCACTGTAATAATGTAATATATATGATAGAGGAAGTGCTATGATGGTGGTTAATTATTGACATGGCTGTGCTGTGGCATCGACACCACATAAAGCCAGTGTCGTTTCCCTGCACAGCAACAAAACATAACATATTATTAAAAGGTATTATTCATATTGTGGGACAAATCGGGTGCAGGCCTTTGGTCCGACATACTAACAAACAATACTCCAATATTCCGACCATAGAAACTCCTCATTGTGATGCCATTAGTCCAACAACACATTAGTCAGACAAACGTTATGCCAATGGTCTGACAGACATACAGGTCTGACACCCCACTAGTCTGACATAACAGATATGTTACGTTAGACCGACCAATAGTCTGACAACCCATACATCTGACACCCCAGCATGGCCTGTATCCAAATAGCCTATGCATGTGTGCACCAAGTGCAACAGCGTAGTATCGGAGATCAAACAACGCAGATTCCGATGGCTGGGGCATGTGTTCAGGATGGCCCAGGAGCGTGTACCAAAGGTCAGTCTAGGATGGACCTCTGTAGGGAAAAGGAAGAAAGGTCGGCCTAAAACAACCTGGCGCCTTATGTCCCACCTGGGACGAAGAGGATTAAATAATGTGTGGGCATGTATTCTTTGTTATGGTGAATAAATTAAGGTGCAGATATCTCACCCAAACCTCAGGACTGCTCGCCATGCAGTATTCACACCATAGGGTCCTCTGACGTCTCTCTCTCCTTATGTCACTCTCCTTATGTCTCTCTCTCTCTCTCTCTCTCTCTCTCTCTCTCTCTCTCTCTGTTATCAAGCATAGCGGCCATGATGTCATGTTTAAACAATCAAGATAATAGGCGATCAAGAAATACATCTAATCACCCATGCTGGCACAAACATGTCAGTCTGTACCTGACGACCACCGCTGTCCGGGTAAAGAAATTACGCTTTTAAAGTGGCTGTACACATATTAACCAGTTAACAGTTTATTTAATATTATTTTATTGGCAAAAAGGTTAATTGCCTTCCGTCTGTATTTGAAGGCCCTAGTAAAAGATACTGGTTCTGTTCAGAATTTGTCGTCTCCCGTCTTTCCACTAAATAATATAAAATGCTCGATAGTGGGCTCGATAAGAACCCGGCTCGATAAGCCTGATCGATAAGGTGCTCGTTATCAATAAAAAATGTACGAGCTCCATCCCTACTTAATATTCACCAAAACCATAACAGAACTCCCACCACGGATCTCAGGCAATCAATGAATAACTTTGCAACCACTATATTATATGGCAAGTATTTCCTACAGCCTTAAGTCCAAACATCTGAACTAAACCTTTAAGGGCAAGTCAGCTTGGGGTCATCCCTATGTTCCCTGGGTTCTATGTTGTGCACACACACACACACACACACACACACACACACACACACACACACACACACACACACACACACACACACACACACACACACACACACACACACACACACACACACACACACACACACACACACACACACACACACTTGTGTGCCCAAAAACAAACAAAAGAGACACGTCTTAGTTACCCTGTTTCTAATAAATAATGGTCACATTAAAATGGCATACTGTACTGTGTAGAGTATATCATATCTAGGTATAATTAAGGTACAGTACTGTTGAGTTCCAAGGATTTACCAGTGACATCACAGCCAAACGCAACACCGGCAGTCACTCACCGGAAACAACCAACCCCTACGTCACTGACGTACCCTTTGGAAACAGCAACCGTCCTCCACGTTAAAATAAATAACTTCTTCCCCTGCCCAGCCAAAAAGTCTGCATGTGTCATTTACAGCTAAACATTGCTCTTAAAAATGTTTTTGAAAACATTTGAGCGAGAAATAGACGGTACAGTCACATGGCACCACAACTGAGCTAATGAATATGCATGAGAGCAGTGACTATAGAAAGCAGTGACTCTAGAAAAATAAGGCACTGGCCACGACATGTAGTCAATGTAATGTTTTTATGGAACAGCTAGTTCCATAAACACAACACAACACAACACAACACAACACAACACACACACACACACACACACACACACACACACACACACACACACACACACACACACACACACACACACACACACACACACACACACACACACACACACACACACACACACACACACACACACACACACACTCTCTCTCTCTCTCTCTCTCTCTCACTCTCTCTCTCTCTCTCTCTCTCTATCTCTACCTCTCTCGCGCATGTGACTTTGATAGTTTTTTTTATTTTTAATATGACTATAAATTACTTCGTGAGACCAGTTGCTCATAAACAGTTTTTGGACTTTGCGCAGGACTGCCCACAACTTGACGTTACTTATTGACAATAGAAATGATGCTCGTTTTGTGGATTAATATATTTTGAATTAGTACCCCAGTGACCCCACCAAATGACCGGAACTACTTAATATTAGATGGAGCTCGATAACCGAGCTTATTGAGTACCCGTTATCAATAAGCTTTGAGCTTATCAAGCCTGTTATCGAGCATATGACGTCATGTTTAAACAATCAAGACAATAGGCGATCAAGAAATACATCTAATCACCCATGCTGGCACAAACATGTCAGTCTAATAGTGTACCTGACGACCACCGCTGTCCGGGTAAAGAAATTACGCTTTTAAAGTGGCTGTACACATATTAACCAGTTAACAGTTTATTTAATATTATTTTATTGGCAAAAAGGTTAATTGCCTTCCGTCTGTATTTGAAGGCCCTAGTAAAAGATACTGGTTCTGTTCAGAATTTAATATAAAATGCTCGATAGTGGGCTCGATAAGAACCCGGCTCGATAAGCCTGATCGATAAGGTGCTCGTTATCAATAAAAAATGTACGAGCTCCATCCCTACTTAATATTCACCAAAACCATAACAGAACTCCCACCACGGGGCTCAGGCAGTCAATGAATAACTTTGCAACCACTATATTATATGGCAAGTATTTCCTACAGCCAAAGTCCAAACATCTGAACTAACCCTTTAAGGGCAAGTCAGCTTGGGGTCATCCCTATGTTCCCTGCATGGGTTCTATGTTCCCCACTTACCTTAGGGTTAAGGTTAGGGTTTAGGATTAGGGTTACTTGTCACACAAATAATTGTGATTACCTTAACTATGTAAATATGTTACAACATAAACAATAATTATATTATGGACTAACTTTTGGGCTTTGTAAACTTTCTAAATTTCACAGGGCTGATTATATCTCAGATATCTCACCTGAATCTCAGGACTGCTTCTCTCTCTCTCTCTCTCTCTCTCTCTCTCTCTCTCTCTCGCACGTGACTTTGAGAGAGTTTTTTTTCTTCTTTTTTCATCATGAGAGACATTTTATTGTGTGTGTGTGTGTGTGTGTGTGTGTGTGTGTGTGTGTGTGTGTGTGTGTGTGTGTGTGTGTGTGTGTGTGTGTGAGTGTGTGCGCGCGCGTGTGTGTGTGTCACCCTACTTCCAACGCACGTTAAATAAACAATTTAGGTGCAGAGGTGAGTGAGTGTGTGTCATATATGGTTAATTATTACAGAGATTGCTTGCTTTTCAGAGGACAGTGTTACTTGAGGTCAGGAGGAGATCAACTTCTACCAGTTCTACCGTACTAAACCAAAACTGTTGTGTTTGGTAATAACTTAAGGGACCTTCGATAGTTGGTGACGTCTTGATGAGACATTATCTATCATGAGGAGAAAGTCTTAGACCTTATAGTTGTGATGTAATGCATGACAATGGAACAATGGAAAAATTATAGATAAGAGTCATTTGCAAAGCCATCATGTACCGAACATATGAGTGATTAGATCATGATAAAGGGCAGCTGGGGCGCCTGATGGAGGGGAAAGGAACTGGTTGGAATAACGTGTTCTTTCCACGCGCTACGTCGAACCAGGGAAACTCCCCCTGTCAGGTGAAAAGAAGCGGCTTGGACTCCTCATGCCTAGAACGAAGCATGAGGTCAGTCCTCTGCTCTCCCCAGGTTGGCAGAGGAAGTGGATGGCACTGGGTGAAAAAATGGGTTTCAAAATTGTGGGATAAATATCCACACGCACGCAAAATTTGCGATGAAAATGCTTCAATCTGGTGCACTTTGAGATCAAAGTTTAGAGGCTAGGCCCTAGATCTTGCACCACCCCTTACCCCTTATCCCTAAACTTATTTGCTATTTCTCACTATTTTAAAACATTTTAAAATAGTACAAATAGCCGATCTACAAGCTAACAACGTGTCAATGTAGATTGGCTAGTTGTGTTTTAAAATAGTAAAAAATGGCAAATACGTTTAGCGATAAGGGGTAAGGGGTGGCTCAAGATGGAGCCCTAGATCTATAAAGAACTACAAACATTTGATTCTTATCATATTTACTGTGCCATTGCCAAGATCAATTCCAGCACCAGTACCACCCGGAAGTATACCACCATTATGACTGATGTTAAAATACAGTAGTGTACAGCAGATCTCTCTCTCTCTCACACACACACACACACACACACACACACACACACACACACACACACACACACACACACACACACACACACACACACACACACACACACACACACACACACACACACACACACACACACACACACACACACACACACACACACACGCCCTAAAGACAAACAAAAGAGACACGTCTTAGTACCATATGAATGGTACTCTGTTTCTAAGCAATAATGGTCACATTAAAATGGCATACTGTACTGTGTATTGTATATAATATCTAGGTATAATTAAGGTACAGTACTGTTGAGTTCCAAGGATTTACCAGTGACATCACAGCCAAACGCAACACCGGCAGTCACTCACCGGAAACAACCAACCCCTACGTCACTGACGTACCCCTTGGAAACAGCAACCGTTCTCCACGTTAAAAATAAAAACTTCCTCCCCTGCCCAGCCAAAAAGTCTGCATGTGTCATTTACAGCTAAACATTGCTCTTAAAAATGTTTTTGAAAACATTTGAGCGAGAAATAGACGGTACAGTCACATGGCACCACAACTGAGCTAATGAATATGCATGAGAGCAGTGACTCTAGACTCAACCCTGTCAGGACAAACACATATAAAATAAAATATGCTTTTTTACAATCCTACATGTCCAAAGAAAAGTGAAAATAAGTATATCACTCATCCAGAAATGCAATATAGTCACACAGCTGATAATGAAAAATAAGGCACTGGCCACGACATGTAGTCAATGTAATGTTTTTATGGAACACTATAGCGGTGCAGGTGCAGGAAAAAGAAATACTCATTGTTATTATAATATTACTCTGATTACTGATTTTTGTTCAGCGTATATATGATTTACACCAAGTAGTGTGTTTCTATGGTTGGAATTTATTCATTTCTGGAAATCATGATCTCTATTTAAAGGCATAGTTCAGCGACCAAAAAAATAATACTTATTTTCTATTGATTACTCACATGGAGTCTTGAATTTATGGATTTGTTGTTTTTGTTTGAAGAGAAGCAGCGGTTCTGGTAGGAGACACAAAGAGTCTCCTTACCTCATCAATAGATGGAAGGGTGACTCATTTATTCATTCATTACTTTTTTAAATGTTACTGTATTTATAAGTGTTTTGCACAAACAATATCACTGACACTATAATAATGTAATATACATGTTAGAGGAAGTGCTATTATGGTGGTTATTGACATGGCTGTGCTGTGGCGTAGACATAGTGAGTGCCGTTTCGCTGCACATATAACATTTTATTGCGACCGAAGGTCGTAGTTACCAGTAACTGGAATCGCGCATTTCCCGTCAGTTGGTGTGTCGGGCACCATATATGGTGCCCAGGTCTCGTGACATCATGTGACATCATCAGGGATGGAGATGTGGAGACCCTGATGTCATAGTAAATGTCACCTGTTGTTGCAGTTAAGCCCATATATGGAGATCCCTGATGTCATCAATATTGGCCAGCAACTCTACATCTGACCTCAAACCCTTAGATCTCCACATGTCAGAACCTGTTCTGACATTCGATGTCTCCCATTTTACTTATTATTTCAAATTCTAGATGTGCCTGCCCCAAAGTTATTAGTGCAGCCGCGCCCGGCAGCTGGCGAAAACTAGAGTTCTCAACAGGCCCAAAAATTAAGGTCCGGCCCTACCTGGACCCTCATCAAACCCAGTACACTCAAGACATGCTCCTTATATGTTGATATGACCCCCCATGCCAAAGCGCCAGCACTCCCCCAGCAGTCTGCCGTCAACGAAGCGGATACGCTTCTCGCCCCCAGGCGAGTTAGACCGACCAATAGTCTGACAACCCATAAATCTGACACCCAATTCCCTAACTATGTCGGCTTCTCTTTTACAGGTGTACATTTATCATCCTTTTGTTCTCTGCATGGAAAATGTGTTGCATAATTGGGCATCGGTCCTGCGCAACATGGCCTGTATCCAAATAGCCTGTGCATGTGTGGGTATGTATTCTTTGTTATGGTGAATAAATTAAGGTGCAGATATCTCACCCAAACCTCAGGACTGCTCGCCATGCACTATTCATACCATAGGGTCCTCTGACGTCTCACTCTCCTTATGTCTCTCTCTCTCTCTCTCTCTCTCTCTCTCTCTCTCTCTCTCTCTCTCTCTCTCTCTCTCTGTTCGAGCATATCGAGCATACCATGATGTCATGTTTAAACAATCAAGACAATAGGCGATCAAGAAATACATCTAATCACCCATGCTGGCACAAACAGGTCAGTAGTGTACCTGCCGACCACTGCTGTCCGGGTAAACAAAGTTACGCTTTTAAAGTGGCTGTACACATATTAACCAGTTAATTTTATTGGCAAAAAGGTAATAATTGCCTTCCGTCTGTATTTGAAGGCCCTAGTAAAAGATACTGGTTCTGTTCAGAATTTGTCGTCTCCCGTCTTTCCACTAAATAATATAAAATGCTCGATAGTGGGCTCGATAAGAACCCGGCTCGATAAGCCTGATCGATAAGGTGCTCGTTATCAATAAAACAATTAACGAGCTCCATCCCTACTTAATGTTCACCAAAACCATAACAGAACTCCCACCACGGGTCTCAGGCAATCAATTAATAACTTTGCAACCACTATATTATATGGCAAGTATTTCCTACAGCCTTAAGTCCAAACATCTGAACTAAACCTTTAAGGGCAAGTCAGCTTGGGGTCATCCCTATGTTCCCTGGGTTCTATGTTCCCCACTTAGGGTTAAGGTTAGGTTTTAGGATTAGGGTTACTTGTCACACAAATAATTGTGATTACTGACTTTGAGAGAGTTATTTTTTTCTTTTTTACATCATGAGAGACATTGTATGACTCAATGACTTGGTGAGATCAGTTGCTCATAAACAGTTTTTGGACTTTGCACAGGAATGCCCACTCATCAATAGAGTAGTACTGTCTGAATACCAGCACACACACACACACACACACACACACACACACACACACACACACACACACACACACACACACACACACACACACACACACACACACACACACACACACACACACACACACACACACACACACAGTAGTAGAGTAGTACTGAATACCAGCAGCTGCTCACACTTGATGTAATTTTTCAACATGGAAGCAATTATGACAAAATAACAGTTATTATCTCAAATAGTTGTGATTAATTAGCACCATGTTTGTGCTATATCACATTTGAAAGAACAGAATAGAACAGACCTCCAAACCAGTTGTTTTGGGGATCGCTGGTTTCAGTTCATTCAACCTCCTCTTGTGTGTTTTCTAGTGAGGTGCTCCCTATAGGAGACATTCATACTTCATTGCGCAACAGTATTGGGCCAGAGAACAGCTGATATACAAGCTCACTGCTGTGAGCTCAGAGGTCTGTGTGCGCGACGCGCGACACAATCGCAGGACGGAGCATAAATTATACCTGACGGGCTGCAGCTGGAGGTGTGGTTTTGAGGACAACTGCTTTGAATTACTATTATTGTTCACACACAACAGAGACCAAGGATTATATCTTTCAAGGGCGAGAGATCACAATAAATAATATATCCTAATCATTCTTCCTCCACAATGAGGAAAAAAGCAGCATCTGAAAGTGTCCATTTTTACACGTGAGTGCAGTTAGAACTTTTCCATTGCATCTTATGAGAGGTGTGGTTCATGTGCTGCCGGCCTGCACTCACATGCTGGTGCTTATCAGTGAGACGTCGTCTGATGAGGCGTTTATTGGACCGAAGGTCACATTTACTATGAAAACGTGCAATTCCCGTCAGTGTATCCCTCATAATCCCCATATATGGGAAAGCCCCCATATTTGGTGCCCAGGCCTCGTCACATCTGATGTCATAGCAAATGAGATCTGCTGTCGCAAATAAGCCCATATATGGAGATCCCTGATCCCAATATTGGCCAGCAACTCCACATCTGACCTCAAACCCTTAGATCTCCATAAATAGATATATGTCAGAACCTTCTGACATTCCATATGTTGATCCTTCCCCATCCATCCTTCCTCTTCGATGTCTCCCTTTTGACTGATACCTGTCAATTCACACTCTAGACGGGCCTGCCCCAAGTGCCGCCACGCCCGGCAGCCGGGGGAAAACTAGAGTCCTCAACAGGCCCGAAAATTAAGGCCAGGCCCTCATCAAACCCTGTACACTCAAGAGAATGTCCCTGCTACCACCCTTAGATCTCCATATATGGAGCTGACCTGTTCTGGCATTCCACATGTTGATCTGACCTCATCAAACCCTGTACACTCAAGACACCACAACTGAGCTAATGAATATGCATGAGAGAGCAGTGACTCTAGACTAAACCCTGTCAGGACAAACCTACGTCCAAAGAAAAGTGAAAAGAACTCACTCATCACTCATCCAAATGAAATATAGTCAATAGTCACACAGCTGATACTGAACAATAAGTAAGTACTAGTAGTAGTGAATTTAATGTTTTATGGAACAGCTAGTTGCACAAACACAACAACACTATACACTCCCAGCAGGAAAATGAAACACAATAAATAATACTAATCGAAAAAATAAAGTAATAACTCATTATTATAATATTTAATTTTGTTCAGTGTATCTATGATTTACACCAATATTGTCCTAACACTTAAAAATCTTATTTTCTATTGATTACTCACATGGAGTCTTGAATTTATGGATTTGTTGTTTTTGTTTTAAACCAATAATTTGCTGAGAAGCAGTGTTTCCGGTAGGAGACACAAAGCAGCAGTGGTTCCGGTAGGAGACACAAAGAGTCTCCTTACCTCATCATTAGATGGAAAGGTGATTAATTTAGTCATTCATTACTTATTTTAGCGTGAATTGTAGCATAACTGTGAAGGCCAACGACACTGGCTTTATGTGGTGTCTATATGCCACAGCACAGCCATGTCAATAACCACCATAGCACTTCCTCTCATGACTTATGGCTTAAAGCACATTAAAACATGTATATCACATTATTACATTAATATATCAGTGACGCTGTTTGTGCAAAACACTTATAAATGATGTGAAGTACAACCAAAGATAGAAGCATTTTAAATGGATTCTGTATTACCTTATTTGTTGTGTGGTCTGTTATTCAGACATACTGCCCAGCTGGTCCATCTTCTATCACTGTCCAGGATGATATTTGGAGCTGGTATATCCTCCCTCCCTCCTTTACTTATTTGATCAACTTTAAACATAAACGTCTCAACGTGTATATCTGTACAACAAGGAGAGAGTAGGAAACTACAACAAAGAGAGAGTATACTCTCTCCTTGTTGTAGTTTCCTATAGGAAACTACAACAAGGAGAGAGTAGGAAACTACAACTGTTCTTACTTCTTACGAAAGACGATGAAACAGGAGCTAAAACTTCCAGAACACACACTCACAATTCCAATCCGCTCCCTTACTGACTCACTGACTCAGCTGCACCATATGAAGTCTGCCAGGGCTTGAGGGCTGTCCCATTTGAAATAGGTGAGTCAGTGAGGGCTCAGCCCCGCCCCTTTATGCACCCTTTCCATGACAAATAACTGACATGACAGATTGAATAACTTTATAAAAAGTAACAATACCATTGAACGTGCACCACGTGTGACACTTTGCAAGCTTAGATCGGCCATATCCACTATTTTTCGAAAGTATTTGAGAATGTATGAGCATTTTTCATCATGAATTAGTGGTCCTATCATCACAGGTTCACAGTAAACGTGGGTGAAATTCGTTTTTGTGCATAGTAGTTCCAGTCGTATGGAAGCGATGACAAGTATACAATTATGAAATAAATATTTTGAATATCTGAATATAATTGTGACTGGGCGATTACGTAATAAATATTAAGTTAATAAGCACTTTCATCCTGCCTTCCCTAACTTGGGCATTTCATTAATTGTTCAAAGATTCTCAAAATATATTTTTTTAAATAACACAAAAAAACATAACAAAACCAACAGCACATCTACAAGCTTGTAGATTGGCAGTTTTGACAGTTATTCGTATGACAAACTGTCTTTAAATATTTAAAATCACACAGTACAGTGTAAGAAATAAAAGTCAGTAATGCTGGTGCATGGCTTGCTAGTGAGGAAACCCCTGCTGTTGTAAAGTACTTTATTGCCATCTAGTGTCTATTCTTTCAACTGCAGTGTAGAATTCAGATTTTAAATTCATATATTGTCATTTTGATTTATAGAAGACACAGCTAGCCCACAAAATTGAGAGTGAAAGACATTTTTATTTGCATTTGTATTGTTGAGTCTTATGTATCACACTTTCCTTTTGACAATACAACCTACAGTAGATTATCTGTGGCATTCAGGTCAGGCCAGTTGGCTGGTCAGTTAAGCACAGTAATAGTAATATCATGGTCAGTACACCAGTTACTAGTAGTTTTGGCTCTGTGTGCAGGTGCCAATTCGAGCTGGAAAGGAAAATTAGCATCTCCATGAAGCTTGCCAACATACTGAAGCACAATGTACTCTAAAAAGATGACTGTGATGAAACCAGTCTTAGGTTTTCACTGTCAGTGGATCAACACCATGCAGATAACATGGCCTAACACATTCAACACAGCAGCTGTCTTTTTAGAGTAAATTGTGCTTCAGTATGTTGACAAGTTTCATGGAGATGCTAATTTTCCTTTCCAACAATTTCTACAAGTTCTGTAGATGATGTAATATTTTGTCATCACAACATTCATCAACAAAAGCTCATTCATTCACTGGACCTTTAGATGCTTTATTTGTGTCACTATGTGATGTGGCAGAAGAAGCAGAGGTTTAACAGCCAGATCACCTGCAGCTGACAAAGAAACAAGCATGAACTGTAGTTTAAACTTTGGCCACGTCTAGGGTTTACTGTTAGAACACCGTTTTCCAAAAAGATCAAGCGCAAAACCTGGGGTGACATGCAGGGTCTTCTCTGTGGCTGCTCCCTCTGTGGGGCGACATGCAGGGTCTTCTCTGTGGCTGCCCCCTCCCTCTGTGGGGCGACATGCAGGGTCTTCTCTGTGGCTGCCCCCTCCCTCTGTGGGGCGACATGCAGGGTCTTCTCTGTGGCTGCCCCCTCCCTCTGTGGGGCGACATGCAGGGTCTTCTCTGTGGCTGCCCCCTCCCTCTGTGGGGCGACATGCAGGGTCTTCTCTGTGGCTGCCCCCTCCCTCTGTGGGGTGACATGCAGGGTCTTCTCTGTGGCTGCCCCCTCCCTCTGTGGGGTGACATGCAGGGTCTTCTCTGTGGCTGCCCCCTCCCTCTGTGGGGTGACATGCAGGGTCTTCTCTGTGGCTGCCCCCTCCCTCTGTGGGGCGACATGCAGGGTCTTCTCTGTGGCTGCCCCCTCCCTCTGTGGGGTGACATGCATGGTCTTCTCTGTGGCTGCCCCCTCCCTCTGTGGGGTGACATGCAGGGTCTTCTCTGTGGCTGCCCCCTCTGTGGGGCGACATGCAGGGTCTTCTCTGTGGCTGCCCCCTCCCTCTGTGGGGTGACATGCAGGGTCTTCTCTGTGGCTGCCCCCTCCCTCTGTGGGGTGACATGCAGGGTCTTCTCTGTGGCTGCCCCCTCCCTCTGGAATGCACTCCCCAAACACATCAGAGATGCCCCCTCCCTCCCTCCCTCCCTATCTTTAAAACCACACTGAAAACCCACCTGTTTAGACTGGCCTTCCCAAGCTGACCTGATGTTAAACTTGTTACATGTAGGCCTACTGTTTTATTGCTTTTTTCATTCTTATCTCTCATTTTGTTTTTCCTAATAAAGGTGTCCTGTTCCTATTATGTTCTGTCCCCTGGCCTCCACACATGTAAAGTGTTGTTGAGTACTTGTGAAAATCGCTATATCACAGATATTCTTATTCTTATAAATGCTTATACACATCTTAACGTACCAATACGTTAGTTTGAAATGCTATTATTATGACTAATATAGCCTTATTCACATATAATAAGGTTAGCATGCCCATAGCGCAGCACCGAGTGCTACGCTACAAGCTTGTAGATCTGCTATTTTTTTAAATGCGGCACAAATCTATATATTCTTTCAGAGCAAACGTTTTTTTATTATTTTATTTTATTTTTGTGGCTTTCGCCTTTACTTTATATTTTTTATGGAGGGACAGACAGTAGGCTGACAGGAAATGGGGAGAGAGATGGGGTGATATGCAGTAAAGGCCGTCAGGATCGGGAGTCGAACCCGCGGCAGACTGGATTACCAGCCAAGGTGCCTGGACCGCTGAGCCACGGCCCAGGCCCAGAGCAAACGTTTTTAACTCAAATCTTTGCTTCTGGGGTAGGAACAACATATTTTCAGATCGGCGGCCAATTACATATATTTTTGGGGGTCCTTGACATGGAAATGTTTCAGAACGAATGACATAGAAACATGGGTTTTTCAGAAAAGTGTCAGGATTTAGAAGACATTTTGGAGAATCTGGCCTCAGTTCTGAATGGGTTAATGATGAAGGTATTGTGGTCAGTGGTCTAGACCCCCCCCCCCCCCCCCCCCCCCCACACACACACACACACACACACACACACACACACACACACACACACACACACACACACCCTGACGAGCACTTGGAATTGCAGGTGTTGATGTGTTGCATTTTGTTCGACTCGGTTCCACAGATACACATTACGAAAAGAGCTGATCTACATGCTCACACAAGGCGTTGTGAGCATGTAGATCAGCTATTTTGTTAATGGTTGCCTCTATATATATATATATATATATATATATATATATATATACGCAGAACAAGAATGTTAATTGAGTAATATTATAATAACGATGGGTATTCCTTTTTAGTTTGTTTTATTTTCCCGCTGCTATATTGCAGTTGTTCCATAAAAACATTACATTGACTAAAGCACTTACTTATTTTTCATCATCAGTGTGACTATATTGCATTTCTGGATGAGTGATGATGTGATATGATATAGTACTTTGTCAGTTCGCACTGAAATTTGTCTTGCGGCCCAGCGGCCTTGTATGCAACACATATACACACATTTGACATAACACAAAAACAGAAATAACTAGAAAAAGTGCCCCTCGGGGCACAGGTCTCCACCAGGGCAGGTCAGGTTGTGGCCTCCTGGTGGCGCTATAATAGGCCAATGTGAAAAGGGTGCCATTTCTTCATACGCCTTTGATGGCAATTGGATGATTTGAGGCATTTTGTTCCATAAATGTGTTTTGCAAAAATCAACCTGTTGGTGGCGCTATAACAGGCCAATGTGAAAAGGGTGGGATATATTCCTCAGCCTAGTAATAAAATGTGTGAAAGATTTCACGTAAATTGCACGCTGCGTTCATGATTTGAGGCTTTTGTTCAAAACGGGGCAATCTTGCAAATTGTGAAAGCCAATTATAGCCAATTAGGATGGAATATGAAATATCAGACAGATCCGACTTGCGCACATGACCATAGAGATACTGTGTAACGATTTGTGAGATTGTTGGACAGAATCTGGAGGAGTAATATAAAAAAATGTGTTTTACAAAAGTCGGCCTCCTGGTGGCGCTATAAAAGGCAGATGCGGAAAATGCAGGGCAAAGGTTTGTCCTTGGCCTCTAGGGAGTGTGCATGCAACGTTTCACACAGATCGGTTCAGTTTTAGGTAAAACATGTGAAAAGCTGCCTCATGGTGGCGCTATAACAGGCCGTTCTGGAAAATGTGGGGCAGAGGTTCATCGTTGGCATCCAGGGAGTGTGTGTGCAAAGTTTGGCATCGACCGGGTTAACGGTGCCGGAGATTAGCTGGTAACAGACGGACGGAAGGACGGACACACACACACACGGACACACGGACGGAGTGCAAAACATACTCTCTCCCCATGCCTTCGGCCTGGTGGAGACAAAAATACAGTTACATATACATAGAGACATAAGGGCAGAGAGCAATGTCCACAGCTCAGTCTAGTCCTGGCCAAAAACCTGATTAAGCCTCAAAGTCAACTGATGGACAAAATACTTCTTCAGTCTGACCTTATTGTATACTGAATACTGAATCAAGCATCTTATATACTGCATGGGGTTAGGGTTAGGCACACACAAGTAACCCTAACCCTAAATACTGAATACTGAATCAAGCATCTTATATACTGCATGGGGTTAGGGTTAGGCACACACAAGTAACCCTAACCCTAAATACTGAATACTGAATCAAGCAGCTTATATACTGCATGGGGTTGGGGTTAGGCACACACAAGTAACCCTAACCCTAAATACTGAATACTGAATCAAGCATCTTATATACTGCATGGGGTTAGGGTTAGGCACACACAAGTAACCCTAACCCTAAATACTGAATACTGAATCAAGCAGCTTATATACTGCATGGGGTTAGGGTTAGGCACACACAAGTAACCCTAACCCTAACCCTAAATACTGAATACTGAATCAAGCAGCTTAAATACTCCATTATGCCCAAATAGTTAAAATTGCCACTAGGGCTGCACGATTAATCAATTCAAATCAAAATTGCGTTTTTTTATTTGGACGATGTCAACAAATGCAAATCAACAAATCACTTTAACTAGGGTATTTACGGTAATCTCTCTCGCACTCGCCCGCGGGCTACCGTAGCCTCCTCCTGCCGTGCAGAGAGAAACGTTGAAAGAAAGGAGAGTTAACATGTCTGCTACGGGGAGTGACAGGAACGAGGATGGTTTTGCTAAAAGGCAAAGTGGTCCCCGGTGTGTGTGTGTAATAAAGACTAGCATAGCGGCGGATGGAAATAGTGGCGCAAACCCAGAGCACCAACCCCAAATGAGACAGATGCATGTGCTCGGACATAGACACGCATTATGCACAATGCCACATCAACAGCCACTTGGTCAACAGCCACTTGGTCAACAGCCACTTGGTCAACAGCCACTTGGTCAACAGCCACTTGGTCAACAGCCACTTGCTCAACAGCCACTTGCTCAACCAGCGTTTTAACAGTACACCCTGCTTGCTTTCATGGTATGCAGCCACAGAACAGAAGCTCCTCAATAGTGTATCTGTGTAGTCTACATCGCCTCGGCTAAAAACAAATGAAGACTTATGCTTCGCCGCACGAGTTGTATGCTACAAATGGATGATCTGCACGTGTCGCCTCCGCAACAAGTTGTGAGCTTGGAGATCGGCTATTTTCAGCAGCACGTGGAAATATGGAGGATGAGACGTTCAGAAACTTAATTTTCCCTCACAATAAAGCATCAGCTGTCAGTTGAAGAGAGAGATGTGGCATCATTCTTTTTCAAATGGCCCATAATTATGATGTTGACCAGACAGAATCAAAATGGAAAAGGATTACACTCAGCAGGGGTGCCCAACAGGTAGATCATGATCTACCAGTAGATCAAAGGCTTTACAGGTAGATCACATGACATGGCCCTAAAAAAACACCTGCCCACTATACCAAGACATCAGAGACACATACTTCCCACAGATTACAAACACCCACACACACCACGTGAGTTTGAAACTATGACATACCTGTGCAAACACGGCAGCAAGATTTGTGAACTGTTGTGACAAGAGGATAGCCAATGGAATACAACCACCCTAAGGACTACCATCTGTGCCAAGTAGACCGCTACTGGACCTTGTAAACAGAGCTGCTACCTTTAAACAGAGCTTAAATCTGTTTTTTTCCTGCATACCATTTAAAAAAAAATGCTGCCATTTGTCCCAAAGTGACTGCAAATAATTGCTGCCATTTGTTTCAAAAAAGCTTTATACTGTTATGACGTATGATGTATATAACAATGCAACATAGCTCTGTTTACAAAATGCTGTACCCCCTCCAACTATTATACTTTCCTCATTTTCAACTGTTTTTATAGTATTGTACTTGCTTTGGCAATAAAGCTCATTTGAATTGAATTGTGTCCTGCAGCAGAGCAAGTCAATAACTCACCCGATCCCGTCGGCTGGTCAGAGCCTTCCTCCTTTTGATCTCCTCCTGTGTCCCGGCCAGCTACATTTTGTTTGTTTGCTTATGATTCTCAAAGGCCCTGTTACAGGCTTCTAGTGAATGACAAATGACAACACAAATACATTATGATCTCTAAATGTATTATATTAAGGCATCTCAAAAGGATGGCGATAGAAATTAGCAGCCAAAATGTAAACTGTCAAACTAAATGGGGTTACTCTGACGAGGAACATTTTCTATTTATTGAGAGCAAGAAGAGACAGGGAGACCCCTATTATTTAGCAAACGCATAGACATGATTACCATTTGAATAGAAAACTAACCTATTTAACAAAAAACACACCAATATTACATTTTGCAATATTTGATCTGTTAGCTTTAACTGTGTCAAATCAACACTAATCTACAATTTAGGCATTTATCAGCAGACACTTTATCAAGAGCGATTTACAGTAAGCAAGGTAAACATACATAGAATGCAGAGACAGTGTAGTGTCTCAGTAAACTAGGATCACATGGTAAGCCAGGTGACCAAATGTGACCAGATTTGACTGAGAGACTGCCATCGCGCACATTCCAGCTTTTCACCAGAGGAGATTTTTTTTTATTTTTTTAAATGAGTTAATAGCACAGGCATGTAAATATGAAATAAATGCTTAAACATGTAGCTAGGTGTAATGTTAGAGACCACAGAAGTGAACCTTTCAAGCCTGGATAATGACACTTTTAAGATAACGCTCATACAGAAATACAATTTAAATTACAAATTGCCATTGGCTATATAGGTTGTGTTATTACCATTTCAGAGGTAAAAAGAAAACGTACAAGTCAGTTGGCTGGACGTGCCATTCCTCTCCCATGTCTCTGTAGGTGTTCCGGACAGAGGCCTGTAGGGACAGTAATACAGTGGTGTCTAATCATGCTTCATTGAGAGGGCATAGATAATATCGGTACATGCTTAATGCCATAATACATGGATAATATTGGACATACTGTTATACTAACAGTAATACATAGATGATTGAGGATCCCCCAGATCAGCTCAATGTGCACACATCGTTTTCTCACTCAACAGTAAACAAACCAGTGTACAGTATACAGTAAGTGTATACAGGGTATTTGCATAAGTCACAATTGAATGACTTCCAAGACCTTTTCAATACCAAATTGTCTATTACATAAGAAAGCAGAAAACACGAAAAAAAGACGATCTACAAGCTCACAACGCCTCCCAGTTTGAGGCGTTGTGGCTAGCTTGTAGGTCAGCTACTTTCACAAACATTTGAGGAACAGAGTCAAACTAAATGTAACGCCTACAATTCCAAGTGCTTGTCAGGGTGGGGTCCCCAGTTAAAATATGAATATTCTGGGTAGGGTCACGGCCATACATTTATACAAGGGGTTCTAGAGTTGTACTGTTGGGGGGGGGGGGGCTCTACAATCTTAGCGAGCTTGTAGATCGTCTAATAAAATAAGAAAAGAGCAGAGCTAAATAGCTTGAACTTTATGGAAGTTTAATCTGCAACACAATATGTGGGTGTCCATGCTTAATTTCTCTCAGATATTAGGGGTCCTTCATGGCCTGAAAAATGTTGAAGATAAATAGGTAGATTAAGTACATACCGACAACTCTTGGGTCATTCTTTGGCTGGCAGGAGGAGGCGTTTGCAGGACGGATGCCTCCATCCTGTCCAGCCTCTCTGTCATCCCTGAAAAGCCCTCCTTGACGGTGCTGGACAACTCCTTGACCACCCTTCTGGTGAGCTGTGTTACCGCTCTACAAATGTGAGGGGAAAATAAATAAGTTAGGATTAAATTACTTACTACTAGTCAGTGAACTCAAGCATGAAGCAACATATGAACATGAAACACATTGCTTCAAAATGAATGTACACAAGACAGGATCACAACAGTTCATATCAAGTGTGTAGCTTACAGTTTGTTCATATAAGATACACCATTGGTTTGTAGGCATTGGTGAATAAAGAACTCAACCCCAGTAAGAAATGCATAATCAATAGTGATGGGAGATTAATCAGCAAACATCGTTATCGGCAGATTCTAGTTTATTTTTATTATTAAACAGCATCGGCCCGATTAATCAATCGACTGTCTTTTCAGATAAACAAGGCCAAAGTAACAGCTTGAACAGATCTACAAGCTCACAATATTAGCTTAATATTATATATATTAAATAATTTGTCTGCAGTGCAGATACCCTGTTTCGTGTATTTTTCAGAATGGACAAATTTATTTTTGAGTGGTGCAACCATGTGTGTCCCTGGGTCTGTCTGTCCCTGGGTCCGTCTGTCCAAGCACGGAAATAGCGTTTGTTCACCACCAAGTGTCACTGTTGCACAGCCTAACACACAGACAGACAGGCCAGGGAGGAGGGCTTATACAGTACAGTAGCCTACAGTATAAGTACAGTACAGCACCACTCACTTCAGACAGGTCTGATGTTTTTAATACAGAATGAGATCATATTGACATTGGTTAGCAGCCATAACAGCAATTCATTATATCGGATATCACCCAAAATGTCTCATTGGCAATGGTGTAAAGTAACTAAGTATGGTACTTTGAGATGTTTGTACTCCACTACATCTCAGAGCCAAAATGTGTACTTTTACTCCACTACAATCATTTGATAACTTTAGTTAATAGTTACTTTTGAGATTTAAATTTTGACTAGAAAACATACATTAACCACTTCAACCCTATATACACATTTTTGGCCATTTGAAAATAGCAGACCTACAAGCTCACAATGTGTTGATGCATTGTGAGCTTGTAGAGCGGCTATTTTCAAAAGATTTTGTACACATTTTGAACTTGTGAAATGGGACATTCTGCAATACGTTTTACTATTAGTACACTTTGACGCCAATACTGTGGTACTTTTACTTGAGTATTTTGAATAAAGGACATCTACATTGCCGTATTTATACTTTTACTTAAGTAAAACCTTTGAGTACTTTTTCCATCACTGCTCATCTGCACATCCCTAATAATAAGTACAAATTAACTACATTTTCTGTTGAAAAACAGAATCTTTTCTAGAGGGAATGTTTGCCATAAAAAAAAAGAACGTGGGTGTGTTGTGAGTCTCCAGGTTTTCTTCAGAATATGTATGACACTGTACTATTATATGACACTATGGCATATTAGGAGTCCAACAGTACAGGTTATCAAATGTTTTATTTGGGACCCCACATTTAAGGACCCCTTTAACTTTGAGGGTAAATTGGTTCCATTTGTAAAATCTCATTGTTAACATACCTATGGTCATCATCATCATCATCATCTTTATGATTCTGATTATAATGTATTGTCCACTCATTTTGTATTGCATGTCCGTGGCACAAATTGTATTTTGACAAAAATGTCCACCACAAGCCAGCCACTGCAGCCAGCATACCAGACCGCATATCAACAGTAGATAGATCTATACAATAGAACACGGCAACACGCTGTGCAGCGGTTTCGTATGTTATCAGACTATTTCTGATGAACATGCAATGAAACGTGCAGGTTGTGGATACCATGGTTTACTGGCTGTACTGTAGGAATGTTAGAAAAAGCCATACTGCTCCACTGCATGTTCTGATAAGAAACATATTCATTATAGTTTGGCAACATTCGAAGCGGGTGCTTTTATATTTATTTTATTTAAGTGTAAATAATAAAATGAACCACGTGCTACATACATAGGTCTAAAGCTGCACCCATCTTAGAAACAGCCGACAGCGTGCACACATCATGGAACTAGAAAACATTTCGGACAATGAAGCAAAAAGCACACAGGAGTGAAAGACACATTTACCTCCACACATCGTCGCGCGTTGCAGTGGTGTTTAGCACCGGTCGGACAGGCGCCTGTCGCTGGGACTGGGTAGACTGGGAAGAACGGGCTCCCCGCTCTTCCTGGTCGCTACGGTCTCTCCGGGCGCCCGCTGATGGAGGAGAAGCGAGGCTGCTTCTTGAGCTCGACCGGCTGCGGCTCGTAGACCGACTCCGAGACCGATACCTGGCCTGGCTGGCCATGTTGGTATTCTTTTTTTGTTTTTTGGTTGTATCGCGGCCCCTATTCTGTACTACTGTGTCATCGGTCCTATCCATGATGTTGTCAGTGTTTCTTCGGTTTCTTCTCTGCAGATCACTAAGTTGAGAGTGCCGGTGAAAGCCAAAAAACACGCGCTGAAATATCAAATAATTGCCTGTTGACTCAGGAGCCAATCACTGTCACTGACGTAGACCACACAGCCAATCACATTAGAATTGTTAAGGTACAACCTACAACCAACAAGAGCGTCCCCGGCTGCAATGCACCATGGGTGTACACCAGGTTGCCAAAACCATAGATATATATAAACTCTAGATAGCTCACCCGCGCTGTTGGCCAATGGAGAGCGACGTCGTTACGTGGCGGCCATGTTACCTCGGGACACATAACATTGTGTCTATGGGGCATGTACTCTTAAATGACCATAACTTGCTCAATTTTCAACCGATTTTCAAACGGTTTGGTTTGTTATAAACGTCAGAGATGTCCGCATACCTATATGCTTTTATACGACGTTCATATAAAAAACATAAATTAAGCAGATAAGCGTCCTGAATCATAGCCACGTTGACAACGTTTGTAATAAACCAACCCGTTTGTAAATCCGTCAAGATTTGAGCGAGTTATGACTGTTTCTGTTTGAGCTGCCATTGAACATACTGTACTGTAGCCCCGAAGTAAGATGGCTGCCGGGTGAACGACGTCAGAAACTCCGCCTTGAGCCATCTAGTGTTTATATATATCTATGGCCAAAACCACGCCAAGTATTTTAGACCTATTAATCAAACCTGCCAGTCTTACCCCTATGTGGTTTTAACTTGCATGTGTCCAATTAATATTAAACTGTGGATAGGCTATATATTTAGGCCATACTAGGGTTTTCAACAAGTGACCCTCCCAGCTAAATGATGGAGATTTGGTAACCAAATGGACCATTATATAGATCTTTAATGGACAGTTGGTAACAAATTTGACCCTTAGATCTTTAACTTTTTCAGTACAATTTGTTCTGCATTACTTCATTAACAAGATGTTTACACAGAGAATGTCAATTGGTTATGTTGTTCAACTTTTGCCTGTTGTCTCTCCTTATATGTAGACACAGCTGCAGCAGATGAGCCTATAGACAGGTGTGTGTGTGTGTGTGTGTGTGTGTGTGTGTGTGTGTGTGTGTGTGTGTGTGTGTGTGTGTGTGTGTGTGTGTGTGTGTGTGTGTGTGTGTGTGTGTGTGTGTGATCAGCAGAGAGAGAGAGAGAGATGTGTTAGCGCTCTTGCATGCCACAATTGATTGATTCTCTCCCAGGCGTTGCCTTTTCTTTTGAAAGGAAAGTGCATGTGGTATCCGAGGCTGATCCCATTCGAAACGGGAGTTAAAGTTCACACCAAGAAAGAAGCAGTGGAAAAAATATGTCTTTGTTGTTATTATTGCCTAAAGGAAGTAAAATATGCAATCAATTTTGTTTTTAATAACATACCCACCAGTTATTAAAATATAAGCTTCTACCAAACGGTAGAGATGTCACTCTGTGGTAAACGTGCAAGCTAAACTAAAGTAATCCAAAAATACTATTTGCTATGAATAAATACAACTTCTGCTAATTAATTGTTGTTATTATGATATATTGAATCTGTTTTCATTATAATATATGCTGAAATTGTTCAATAAGTATGATTTTATTCCTGTAAAAAAAATGGCTCAATCAGGTTGAGTTCAGTTTCAGCATTGTTTTCAATGAGAAATAGTGACTTAAAATGTGCTCTACCAATTGGTAGATTTTACTGTTAAAGGGTTAAGTGTACGGTGTACCACAGGGTAAACTCACTGTGCACAAGTGGGAGACATTCAGAATAAATCAACACTAATCCTACCTAGTCTGTGGCTGTCAAGAGGAGCTAAACAATTTCTTTAACTTGGAGAAGAAGCCTCCCTGCTTCCCTTCTTTCTCCTCCTGCCTGCTCTGCCCTGCCTCAGACCGCTTAGCACTGCTGCCCCCACCTGGACAGAGAGCAGCACTGCGTCAAGGAGGCAGATCATGTACACTACAGCAGTGGTTCCCAAACTCTTTCGAGACGATTTTAGAGACGACGAAAGAGAGATTAGATGTTTGCCTGGGACCCAAACTAGTGAAAATAGCAGATCCTACAAGCTCACAACCTGTCGCTTCATGCACCACGTTGTGGGCTTGTAGATCAGCTATTTTCAGCTCTTAAACATTTGTTTTCTAATTTGAGGAATTTATTAGATTTTTCTTTAATCAATTCATGAAAATCTTTGCTTTTTTTGGCAGTGTTTTTAGAAATGTCTTGGCTGAGGCAGAGGCTGGAAATTGCACAGGTGAGGGGATTTAGGCTGATTTGGCCCACTGGCAGAGCCTGAGCAGAGCCTTTTGTGGTGGTTCTGGAGAACCGTGGGTCCGACCGACTCGAGTCCGGGCACTGCACTCTCTGCGGGGGTGTGGAACGTGTGTGTCGAATATGAAGTCGGTGGGGCAAACGATTCTCGAGTTACGTGTATTACAACCGTACACATTCAGAATAAATCCTCAATGTCGTAACGTCTTACTCTCAGTGAGCAGACAGCAGACAATTCAAGCAGACAACCTGACAGAAACCTCTTTCAATCGTTTATTTTTTTCATAACAAAGTTTATTGACTTGTTTGTAAGTGTTTTCTTCACCATATGAGAGGGAAATTTGCATTTGAAAGTTACATTTGTAACTGAAACCGGATCGAGCTTAAGCTCAGCCTGGCCTAGGCTGCACCACCAGGCTAGCCAACCACCACCAGGCAGGAGCAAGCAGCTAGCCACCAGGCCAGACAGCCACCACCACCACCAGGCAGGAGCAAGCAGCTAGCCACCAGGCCAGCCAGCCACCACCACCACCAGGCAGGAGCAAGCACCTAGCCACCAGGCCAGCCAGCCACCACCACCACCAGGCAGGAGCAAGCAGCTAGCCACCAGGCCAGACAGCCACCACCACCACCAGGCAGGAGCAAGCAGCTAGCCACCAGGCCAGCCAGCCACCACCACCACCAGGCAGGAGCAAGCACCTAGCCACCAGGCCAGCCAGCCACCACCACCACCAGGCAGGAGCAAGCAGCTAGCCACCAGGCCAGCCAGCCACCACCAACACCAGGCAGGAGCAAGCAGCTGGCTACCAGGCCAGCCAGCCAGCCTTCACCAGGCAGAGCAAGCAGCTAGCCACCAAGCCAGCCAGCCAGCCAGCCTTTACCAGGCAGGAGCAACTAGCTGGCCAATAGGCCAGCCAGCCAGCCAGCCACCACCACCAGGCAGGAGCAAGCAGCTGGCCACCAGACAGGAGCACCATGTCGACTCGGGCCCTCGAGGCAACATCAACACCAATGAGGATCTGGTCTCTATGCAGCAGGTGCGTGAAATGTTTGAACAGCAAAAAATGCACTACAAAGAATTTATGCAGCAACAGGAAACCAGTTATAAAAATTTCACGCAAATAATCATGAATACTACAAACCAGCGAGTGGATGAACTTATGAAGGAAGTATGTGAACTAAAATCCAGCCTCCAGTTCACTCAAAAGGAGGTGGATGAGTTGAAATTGTCCTGCAAAAAGGTCTCCTGATTGTGGGTCAAATGAAAAAGATATCCACAAATTAGCTGAATCTCTACTGACGATGGATTCAAAATCAGACTATTTAGAGAGCCAACTTAGAAGAAACAACATTGTGGTGGATGGCATTCCAGAGTCTACCAATGAAAAATGGGCAGACTCTGAAGAAAAAGTGAGACAGATGATTCAAGAAAATCTAGATCTAGACCCGAGAAACATCTGTCTGGAGAGAGTGCATAGGACTGGAAAACCCAGGGAAACCACCAACACCAGGCCACGCTCAATTGTGGTCAAATTCCTGAGGTTTAAGGACAGGGACGCTGTATTGCAAAGAGCAAAAAAACTGCAAGGAACCAACATCTATCTGAATGAGGACTTTACAGAGGCTGTGCGGCAGAAACGGAAGGAACTGCTGCCAGCCATGAGAGCTGCAAGGGAGAGGGGGGACATAGCCTATCTTCGCTATGACAAACTTATCTCTCACCCACCAAGAAATGGAGGTAACACTGAACAAGAAGAGGCATAGGCAGCATTATTCACTCAATATTTTTAGGAATGTGTCTTTTACATAAACCATGTCAATATCAACAAAATTACCTAGGAAAGGACTGAAATTGGCTCATATAAATATTTGTAGCCTCAGGAATAAACTGACTGAAATAAATGACTTATTAATTTCAAATAATATACATGTTTTGGCTATCTCTGAAACGCATATTGATCACACAGTGTCTGATAATGCTGTGAATATACAGGGATATAGTATTTATAGGAAAGACAGGAATATACATGGAGGCGGGGTTGCCTTATATATTCAGAGCCATATTCCAGCTAAACTAAGACAGGACCTTATGCCAAGCAGCATTGAGGCTCTGTGGTTGCAGGTTCATTTACCACATGTCAAACCATTACTGATAGGATGTTGCTATCGACCACCAAGTGCTAAGAGTGAATATTTAGATACATTGTGTGAAATGATGATTGATGTGTGTGACATTGGACATGAGGTTTATTTAATGGGAGATCTAAATATCCACTGGCTATCACGTGAATGCCCACTAAAAAACAAAGTTGAGTCTGTAACTAATGCATGTTTTTTTAACCCAGGTTATTAAACAAAATACACGCATATGCATAAATAGCGCTGGTAAAATGACATCAACATGTATAGATCACATCTTCACTAATGCTGTTGATCTCTGCTCTAAGGGAGTATCAGTTCCCATTGGATGTAGCGATCACAACATAGTGGCCATAGCAAGGAAAGCCAAAGTGCCTAAAGTGGCCCCTAAGGTGATCTACAAGAGATCATACAAGAGGTTCTGTCAAGAATCATTCTGCAAAGATGTAAGTAATATATGTTGGTCAGAAATATATGAGGAGAAGAATCCAGATGAGGCACTTAAAGCCTTTGAGAAGGTATTTTATGAAATTATTAATAAACATGCACAAATGAAGACATTTACAGTGAAAAATGTTAGAGCTCCATGGATTGACCAAGATCTGAAAGAATGCATGGTTAAAAGAGATGTGGCAAAGGGGGTAGCAAATATGACTGGCAGCAAAGATGACTGGCAAATCTACTGCAAACTGAGAAATCAAGTCACCAAAACAAATAGGAAAAATAAGAAGATGTACTTTAAGTCAAAATTAAATGAGTGTAAATATGACGGGAAAAAGCTGTGGAGTACTTTAAATGATGTAATGGGCCGGAAACCCAGTTCAACTCCATCATTTATTGATACTGGTGAATCATTTTTAACAAAGCCCAGTGAGATAGCTGATTATTTTAACAATTTTTTCATCAATAAGGTGGATAAATTGAGAAGTGAAATGTCATCCACAAGTAATGCATCAGCATATTCCAACATACAAGAACAAATTATGAAAGGTAAGAACTGTCATTTTGAATTAAAGAAAGTAAATGTAGAAAAAGTGAAACAGCTACTATTAAGTATCAATAATGACAAACCAGCAGGTAAGGATAATTTGGATGGTAAACTTCTAAAAATGGTGGTCAATGATGTGGCTAGCCCTGTCTGCCACATATTCAATGCCAGTATAGCAAGTGGTGTATTTCCGGAGGGGTGGAAAGAAGCAAAAGTAACTCCTCTGCCAAAAAATACAAATAATTTCAGTGGAAAAAACAGTCGTCCAATCAGTCTGTTGCCGATCCTCAGCAAACTATTGGAAAGAATTATAACTGACCAAATACAAAGCTTTTTTTACAGTGAATAAACTATTTTCAAACTTTCAGCATGCTTACCGCGAAGGACATTCAACTGGTACAGCACTAACACAGATAACGGATGACTGTTTAAGACATATAGATAATAAAAAGGTAGTGGGCGCAGTACTATTAGATTTTAGTGCAGCTTTCGACGTTATAGATCATACTTTATTATTGAACAAACTGAAATGTTATAATTTTTCACATAATGCTATAGAATGGTTTAAAAGCTATTTGTCAAGCAGGAAACAGTATGTTTTTTACAATGGCAGTTTTTCACAAGTGGGACAGCTACAGTGTGGGGTACCACAGGGCAGTTGCTTAGGTCCTGTTTTATTTTCCATTTTTACCAATGACTTACCATTAGTTTTAGATCAGACAACAGCAGTAATGTATGCTGATGATACAACTCTATATATGCCAGCAAAATCAATTGATTATCTAACAGCCACTATGAACATAGAATTACAATCTGTCATAACATGGGTCAATAGTAATAAACTAGTTCTTAATTTAGCAAAAACAAAAAGTATTGTATTTGGATCAAAGTTTGCGATGAAAAATAAACCTCTGTTGAATCTATTAGTCAAAGGGATGCCAATCCAACAGGTAGAGGAGACAAAATTGCTAGGCATCATTTTAGATAGTAAATTAACATGGTCAAAGCAGGTTGATAAGACTGTTGCAGCAATGGGAAGAAGTCTGTCTGTTATTAAGAGATGTTCCAAATATATACCACAACAATGCATTCCCCAAATTGTGCAAACACTGGCCCTCACTCATTTGGATTATTGTCCAATGGTATGGTCTAGTGCTGCAAAAAAGGACTTAGTGAAATTACAATTGGTCCAAAACAGAGCTGCACGTATTGCTCTGTGCTGTACAAAAAGAACAAACACCAACAGAATGCACGCCACTTTGGGATGGCCACTGATTGAGGACAGACTTCATATTTCCCTGCTGTCTTTTGTCAAAGGTATTATTACATCTAAAGTTCCGGCTGTCCTGTATTGCAGGCTGAAGTTCAGCTCTGACGAACACACCTACAATACCAGACATTCAGCACAAGGTCTTTTTACGTTTCCCATCTCAAAAACTAATGCAATGCAACACACAGTAATATATAGAGCAATGAAAGAGCTGCATAGTCTTCCATCACAAATCAGACAGGCAACAAGTAAATCAGATTTTACAAATAAGTTAAAGAAATATCTCATGTCACTTGCTTTTTGAGAATGGTCATTGAGCACTGTTTAAAATATTTCATACTGTAACGGTAGGCTACTCAAACTGAAATTGTATATATATGCAATGTTATTAATCACTTGTTTTATATTTAGTTGTATTTTATTTTTTTAACTTTTTCTTACAGTCTTGTAAAATGTATTTCATATGACTGTATTGATTGTAATGTATTTTATGTGTGGACCCCAGGAAGAGTAGCTGCTACTAAGGTAGTAGCTAATGGGGATCCAAATAAACAAATAAACAAATAAACACACACGCAGACATGCACGCACACAGAGACATTCCGCATTTATAGTAGGATGGGTCCACTTTTCACAGTCAGTCAGTTTGTCCTGTTCACACACAGGCATATACAGAGATCTCCGGCATGTGGGACACAGACAGACAGTTACAACGGGTGCTATGACAAGTTGACAACGGGTATTATTAGGTTCCCAAGTTGCATCGTTCTCAAGTAGGCTGGTAGCCGACGGGCACGTACAGGTCTAGTCCTACTATAAATGGGCCACGCCAAGTATGAAGTCCAAATTGTGGACTAAAGACATGCCCAAATATGGAGTCAACTGACATAATACTGACGTCATAGACTGTGACATCACAGTAGTAATGTCATCCACGGTATGACCTTTTATTTCCGGTTAAGCTCATGCCGTCTCTTGTTACCGTACCATAATATAGACGTTTTTGTTTCTTCTGAGACATGTCCTTAATGAGGATCTGGATGCCTCGATCTCCGTTCTCACGGTGTGTCCATCATATCACGAGGAGGCAGACCGGATCCTTGTCATCATCACCACTCTCTCTCCCCCCGCACACGTCTCAGCCTGTGTCCTCCCCATTCAAACCCTGTCCATCTGTGGTGGTCTGTGGTGCCTCTCTCTTCCACACGCACGTTCCTCTGCATAGTTCCAATAAAACGTCCATAGTGCGCTACGGCAGGCAGAAATACGAGAGGCAGTATCCGGTGCTTTTGGTCAGAACCGACGGCTCCACTATAAATATAAGATACAAAGAACCAAGACGGATACTTATGATGCCGGTAGACCTGTCCACTCTGTCGGAGGAGGAGCGTAGAGCTCGTCAGAAGAAGAAAGAAGTGAAGAAGACAGTGAAACAGGACGAAGTCCACTACGAAGACGACTTTAAGACCGACGATTACAGAGAGTTCTGGAAGAAGAAATAGTTCAGCTGAGGCAGGTGATGGTTTCACGCATCTGTCTGGACTTGATGCATTCTATAAAACAAGCAGTTTCTGGAATGTGAACTTGGAGATGGCGGCTTCAATGCATTCAATGCATGCATAACCTAATTCAACCAACCTTCAGGCGGTTTGTTACAAATGTCGAAACACATTGGGTTGCCAGCCCGTTGAGTAGGCCTATAATGCTTAAAGGCTACTAGGAGACCAGTTTATTTTCTGTCTTTTCTTTTGTGATCATATCTTTCACACTGTTTATATAATGTATAGGCCTATTTGGTTCAGTTGAGCTTTCCACTGAGCATGTTTTAGTCTAATAGACATTTAAATGGCCATCCAAAAATGCGTTATATAAATGAAAGTATAGCGGTCTAGGCTTAGTTTAGTGTAACCCAGGGGTAAAATGGTAAATGGTGCATTTATATAGTGCCTTTATCCAAGGCGCTTTACATAGATTGTGCATTACATTCACCCATTCACACACACATTCATACACCGATTGCGGCGGAAGCCATGCAAGGTACCAACCAGCACATCGGGAGCAATTTGGGGTTCAGTGTCTTGCCCAAGGACACTTCGACATGTATACAGGAGGAGCCGGGATTCGAACCGCCGACCCATGGATCATTGGACGACCTGCTCTACCTCTTGAGCCACAGTCGCCCCAGGGGTAGGCAACCGTAGGCACGGGTGCCAACATTGGCACATGGGGAGGGTGATCACTGGCACACTGGCATAAGTGTGAGACAGAGAAGTTTTTTCCCTTTAAAATTAAATATTCCAAAAACGTTTAGTCAGTTCAATTAAGTCCATTCATTCACATCTACAAATCACATCCTGCACATAATTGTACATTAATTCGAACTCCTAAAATTCCTAACTCCTAACTCATGACTGCAGTGGCGGGATTCTGGGAGATAGGTGGGTTATTGCTCCGAGTTTAAAGGACCACTTCACCACTTTTCAACCTATCTTCATATAATAGGTCCTCACTAATAATCATGATAAAATGGCACGATTTTTTCCTACTCAGTCTCATAGGAGGGCTGTGGGCAGTTTAGAAACCGTCTTCCAGTGACATCATCATTAGGCAGATTTTTTTACAAAAATGTTTAGATTTTCATTATCGTGAGAACGATGGCTTCCATTTTCGCATTGCAACTTTTCAGGACTAGAAAGCCTGCAGTTTCTTTTAGCTTGGATTCCCCATCGATGATGTCACTGGAAGACGGTTTCTGAACTGCCCACAACCCTCCTATGAGACACAGACCGAGTAGAAAGAAATTGCGCCATTCTTTCATGATTATTATATGAAGATAGGTTGAAAAGTGGTGAAGTGGTCCTTTAATGATCATTATTCATTACATAGATGTGAAAGAAAATATTCCTTGTTATGTGTATCCTATGGACAATATCAAAATCAGCTGAGATTATTTAATTTAAATGTGAACACTGACTATCGCCAACATGAAAACATGGCACTTCATGTGAAAAAGGTTGCAGACCCCTGGTGTAACCCACATGTGAAATTATTAGGGTGTTACAATATAGGCCTATGACATAAATACATATGAGCAGCAGGGTAAGCGGAAAACAACAACAATTTTCGCCAGTTCCCTTACCCCTTATTTCTAAACGTCTTGAAAAAAAACATTTTAATATTGTCCCAACTAGCCGATCTCCATGTTACAATTTACAATTTACAATTTAGGCATTTAGCAGACGCTCTTAATCCAGAGCGACTTACATTAAGCAAGAACAAAAAGCATGGGAATACATATGTAAAATGCATTTATCGCGAAACATGCAAGCTAAGAACGTGACTAGAACATATCTATATAATGACACTATACATATAAACTATAACTAGAACATATCTATATAATGACACTATACATATAAACTATACATATATGCTATACTATGCTGTACATATATACTATGAAGTGCTACTGTATGACTACATACAATGCACTTATTGTGCTGTCTACATGACATGCTATAAGTCTGTTTCAAATGCTATATAAGTCTAAGAAGTGCTGTCTAAGGGGGGTAGGGTAAGTGCTATGGGCCATGATGGAGTCTGAAAAGGTGGGTTTTCAGACTACGGCGGAAGATCGGGAGTGATGCTGCAGTTCTGATTGCAACGGGAAGTGCATTCCATGTTGTGGACTTATAGATCGGCTATTGAGACTGGTTGTTAGAGGGTTCCAAAAAGGAGACAAAAAGGCTGGCAAAGTATTGTGGTGTCTCTGCTATAATTGGCAGATGTCATACTGTATATGGCAGAGACGTTGTTACTTATACCCATGGCATAGAGTACTGAGTGATATGCCTATTGCATAATGAAAACACATGAAATGATTTTGCAGATGTAACTCTAATGCACCTATCATATTTGGAGGGTCCAGACTCCGGCCACGCACCCCGCCAGGCCGCCACGGCTCTGATCCACCTGATCCAAGCAACTGAAAATGGGACTATAGCATTCAAGATTGTAAATGCAGCTCCACCCTCCATGCCTTCAGTGCCCGCCCTTTACTTTGACTGATTACCTCAAAAAGGCGAGCAACTCCCACAGCCATAATACTAGAGGGAACGTAGATAATGACACCTATTTTCAGAACAAATGTGGGTAAATTCACCTTCCACAACACTGCCACTCAAGTGTGGAATGGGCCCCCTTCCCTCAAAACAAGCAGATAACTGGATTCCTTTAAACAAATGGGTCTGAAAACTCACTGTCATCAGGTCAAAGGAAATCACTTCAGAAGGTGATTGCCCCACCTCTTTACCCCCCCAACCCCCCCCCCCCCCCCCCCCAACCCCCCCCCTTATTCATCAATGTATTTCTATTCCAACCTGTAGATTTAATGTGTAATACAAATTATCAATCAATCAATCAAGACTCAGTAGCCTTGATCAGGTTCTTCAAGTGGGGAGATGGGTTGGACAAGGCTTCACATGTACTGTACTGTACAGTACAGCATTCACAATTAGATCTGATAATCTGATATCATCATGATGTGTGACTGAGTGGCATAATTTACTCCCCCGTTTTATTACTGTTAGTTGTGTCTTGTGTAAAGAGATAAGAAATGTGGGTGGATGATTTCCATGAAACCATGTGGTTTAAAGAGAATAACCGTCCGATACACAGCTCAGCATATTTCTTGTCAGTAGGCTGGGGTGCAAAACCCAAACTCAACTGTACTACACCATGCCATACATATTAGGTATATGACACTACCGAACTCATGGCGGGGGACCGAATTGGTTACCACTCTGTCAGACAAATTTTTTGATGCTGCATTAAAAAACAATTAACTCAACCTCTTCCTGTGTGAGACTTTGTCTCAGCCTATTCTAGTACTTCAGGATACACTATAGCGATAGTTTTCAACCAGTGGTCCTTGAGGGGGTTCCAGGTGGTCCCCAGCTAAATGATAGAGAGTAACCAAATGGACCCTTATAGATATTTAACTCTTGAGAGCATAAAATGAAACGACATTTGGTTTCATTTTAAGCTCTCAAGAGTTACATTATTGTAACACATCTGCATTACTAAATTTACAAGAAGTCTACAGAGAATGTAGAAGAATTGTCTTTCCTGTTCTCTCCTAATGGTACCAACATCAAATACAGCATGGAATTGTGGACACAATCTTACATTTTGGTTCTGAGAGGCTCAATCTCATCAAATTGTGATGGCTCAATTGCCGAAAAAATAATGGGCCTCGACATGAAAAAGGTTGAAGACCACTGCCCTATAGTACAGCGAGACTATGGAGAATATACCATCAGCATCAACAGATTTGACTCATTATGTTTTGGTCATGTCCAAACCTGGTGGATTACTGCAGGTCTGTTATTTATGTATTTATTTAATATTTGTATTAAGGTGTAACAATCGACCTTTTGTTTAGAAAGGAGAATCATTAACTAAGGAATAAAAACGGGATCGGCAGGTTCTTAGCTTAATGAAACTCACAGATTTAATAACTACATAAATCAATCGGGCAATACAATACACTTGCTTCTGACCCTATACCAAAATAATAAACAAACAAACAAATCAACACTCAATTCCCCAATCCCCTTTCAACCCAACACAGTCCTGACGTCAGTTGAGAACAACAAACAAAACAAGTTCGTCACGAGAAGCAGGCGCTTTAAATCAAGAACAGTCCCGCGACCGTCCTCCTCTCAGCACGCTCCCACAGTATAGTTCCTCAGATCCACATGAAGCGCAAGTTAGGGGTACCCCAACTATAATCCACCGGTAATCCAACAGAAGACGGATTTATCTCACCCGCGATGCTCCTTGTTGACCGGCAGTTCATTCATGGATCGATGGGCGATGACGCAGTCTCCCCAGCGTCCCAACACGGCCGCTTACTCCGTGCTTGGCTGAGCTCGACAGTTTGTATGTTTAGGCTGCAGGTTACCAGTAGTTAGTTTATGGAATTTAGACACTAACCACAGACCCTGGCGCCTCTGTGCCAGGGTGGCCTGTGGCTGCAATCAATCATGCTAATCAGGCCCACTACCTCCCACATGAATTGGAAGTGCTCATATCACAGGGTTTCGCATGTATTCATATCACACGTATACAAATCACACACATTGAAAAAGCAGATAATAATAACATAATGTGCATTTGTCACAGTCCCCCCCCCCCCCCCCCCCCAGCTGGAAGCTTATTTCCCAAGTCCTCCCAAAGGAGGGGTTGAGGTTGACCACATTATAACATTTCTACTTTCAGGTTCCTTCCATTTCAAAAGGTAATTAAAAGGCCCTGTCTGTCTCGTCATCTAGCTGAACCTGACCATTTCGGGGGCACTAGCTTCGACGAGCATGCTTCAGAAAGTGGATGCGCTCTCGGCCAGACCAAAGCGTCTGGCTGGAACTGCGCAAGTCTCGGCCAGGCTCTAACATATTTGGCTTCTCTGGCCTGAGAGACACCCCCCCTTCGTCCAACTTTTTTGACCATGGTCCACTCGTTGTTGTAACCAAAGGTGACCAGCAGCATGGCGTTTCCCTTTCCCCATCTCAAGATCGGCCCCGTCGGGTCGATCCCAAGGCCTTGTCCTGCCTGGTCTCCCTGAGTAGACTGTAACCCCATGGACGGCTTACAGTTATCAGATTCTGGCCTGCCCTGCTGACAAACGCGACACCTTGCAACATACTGCCACACGTCTCTGCGGACTGATGGCCACCAGGCCACCTCGAGGATCCGAAGGAGAGTCTTCAGTCTACCTGGGTGTCCACTCGTCCGGCGATCATGGAAGTGCTCCAAGAAACAGCGGCTGAGGCTTTCTGGCACTACCACCTGATATTTCTGACCACAGTCTCTGGTAGGCCGCCTCCGATATAGCGTTCCCCGGACCTCCTCATAGCCACAGCGACGGGTTCGCGGGTCGGATCGGTCTAAATCTCCCAGTAGACCTCTGAGCTTCGGATCCGCATGCTGAGCCTCATTCAGGCCCCGCAGAGTCAACTCTGCCGGCCACTTCTGGGACAGGCGCTCCACCTCAGGTGGGACACCTTGGCCCTGTGATCCTAGAGTAGCACCACCACCGACTCTCGATGGTGGCAATTTCCCCTTTACATGCTGCACCAGTTTGACGTATGCAGGTGCGACCCGAACTCCTCTCCCTGGCACCTTTTTGGGCCCTTTGTCTCGACATTGTGATTCAGCCTTCTTGGTGCTGGAGGGCAGGCCGTTGGAGGCCTGACAACAGGGGGCAGGCTCGCTGGGGAAACGTCCATGAGGGTTAGGTGGAGCATCGGTACTGGCCATTTTTATTTCCGACACCCTCCCGTTCCATCTCTTATCTATACTCAAGAAACATTTTTTCTGTACTTGTTCAATAGAGTTTTTGATGAGACATTCCAGCCCCACCATTCTGTGTTCTATGTACCCCCTTAGGACTTCTTCCCTATTAAAAGTACTCTCCATGGACATCTCAAACTCCTCCTGCATGCACTGCACCTGGCTTTCGAGGGTTTGCAGCTTGTTCTTAATCAAGGCCAACTCAACTGTAATCCTAGTGCCCTCACATAGCTCCATTGTGTTTTTCCCACAGTGTATAATTGTTGTCTGGTCTTAGCATTTTTTTTTTTACAGTGTATTGTTGGGTTTTTTTCACCTTTTTAAACAACAATCATCAAATTGTGGTTTCACTAATTAAACTTACACCTGCGATCCCCGTATGGGCCACCACCTGTAACAATCGACCTTTTGTTTAGAAAGGAGAATCATTAACTAAGGAATAAAAACGGGATCGGCAGGTTCTTAGCTTAATGAAACTCACAGATTGAATAACTACATAAATCAATCGGGCAATACAATACACTTGCTTCTGACCCTATACCAAAATAATAAACAAACAAACAAATCAACACTCAATTCCCCAATCCCCTTTCAACCCAACACAGTCCTGACGTCAGTTGAGAACAACAAACAAAACAAGTTCGTCACGAGAAGCAGGCGCTTTAAATCAAGAACAGTCCCGCGACCGTCCTCCTCTCAGCACGCTCCCACAGTATAGTTCCTCAGATCCACATGAAGCGCAAGTTATGGGTACCCCAACTATAATCCACCGGTAATCCAACAGAAGACGGATTTATCTCACCCGCGATGCTCCTTGTTGACCGGCAGTTCATTCATGGATCGATGGGCGATGATGCAGTCTCCCCAGCGTCCCAACACGGCCGCTTACTCCGTGCTTGGCTGAGCTCGACAGTTTGTATGTTTAGGCTGCAGGTTACCAGTAGTTAGTTTATGGAATTTAGACACTAACCACAGACCCTGGCGATGGCCATGATTTCAAATCAATGAGTTACGCTGCTAGAGACTAGAATATATCATATGGAAAGTGGAGGACACACAGATGCTGCATGCAGACTAAATGCTAAGTGGGATCAGTGAGACATTTGAGCAATGTGTTCTAAGAATTGCTGCCAAATCGCATGGAACTTGCTTGAATTATCCATCATAACATAACACATTTTCTCCATGTGTAATATACAAGTCAGTTCAGATAACCAAGCCTGGTTGGAGTGAGGTCTGTTATTTCTGAAATACTAGGACTGGATGTGAGGTCTGTTATTTCTGAAATATTGGACTGGATCATTAGAACAGAAAAGTATGATGGTGACTTGTGTTGGAGAAGAGCCTGTTTCTTCTGCATTTTACCCCCCCCCCCCCTGCATCAGTCTATCTACATAATTGCTTCATGCATCTGATTTGTATTATTATTATGATACTGATTAAAACTGTTGTATTATTTGCTGAATTTTACTTGATACTGGATTGTCTCTGTGGAACATGTCCCTCCAACATTATGCAGCAGATAGAAATAAACACATCTTGATCATATTATTTGTGTCACTGAAATTTGACCTGCAGATTTGCTGTATTTAGATGAGCTTTGTCTCATAGGCTGTTCACATGTTATAGCCTACCTTTTATTTGTAGACCACTTGGAAGATAATAATAAACCTTGGACCACTGACTAGAGAGAAGAACATTTGTACCCAAAACAAGTTCTGGAGGAATTTGGAGCAATCATCAGTAAATGCAGTTAATGAGTTGTGATCTTAGTTGAGATGCCTGTGAGGAGTATCAAACCAACTTTGAGTTTTGGTCTTTGTTTTAATCCCTGGTGATGGTGGGCTATTTGAGAATGTAATATGATTGCTGAAGTTACCATAAACACAGTAGGCCTACACTGATAGTTCACCTCAAAGTGCCCAAGTGTAATGCTTTATGCTTTATGGTGTCGTCCACTCACAGTTAACAGTTTTTTTGTATTGAGTTGTACTTGAAATGTACTGTATTTCTGCAAACTGTTAATAAATCACTCAAAAAAACCCTAAACTGCTGTTCATTTTGCATGTCCTGCTGTCATTTACATGCATATTGTAACTATTCATGTCTTTGAGTGTGAATGGGACTGTCTCTACTCCCTCTTGTTATTCAATGTGGATCCATTGAGCATAGCTGGGGGGAGTAGGGAGGGTGGAGGACAGTGTGTTAGACTGTGATTGGTGTTGAGATGGTCCCATTGTTCTATTTGCTGTTGACCTGTTCTTTTTTTTTAGTATTATTAGAACAGAAAAGTATGGTGGTGACATGTGTTGGAGTCTGTTAGAGCCGGTTGTTTTCTTTGCCATTTATTGCATCTGACCCAAACAAACATTAAAGGGATTGTGACATTAAAAACAAATGTTCTTATTTTCTGAGCTCAATTGCACCCCAAATGCTGCACTTTTAACATTCAGTTTTCTGGCTCAAACAAGTGACCACAGAAAATCCACTCAATGTTCAAAGTTCAGGTTGGGTGTGTGTAATTGACGTCATAAAACCTAAAAGAAAAACGAAAAAGAAGAATACTATGTCATGAAACTTTTAAAGTCCATAGACTTGGCTGGCGAAAGAAAGAAAAAGAAAGAAAGAAAGAAAGAAAGAAAGAAAGAAAGAAAAGGCCTACATATAAGGACATTCTTTGTCATCATGCCAGTCATGAAGCAATACAGCCACCCTGTTAAAGCCCAAAACCTCTATCTCGAACCAAATGGAAATAGCAAATTCACTCATCCACTCACAGTTAACAGTTTTTTTGTATTGAGTTGTACTTGAAATGTACTGTATTTCTGCAAACTGTTAATAAACCAATCAATCAAAAGCCCTAAACTGCTGTCCATTGTCCATGTCCTGCTGTCATGTGTTGAGTGTGAATTTGACTCTCTCCTCCCTCTTGTTATTTAATTTGGATCCATTGGGCATATCTGGGAGAGGAGGGAGGGTGGAGGGTGGAGGACAGTATATTTGACTGTGATTGGTGGAGAGAGAGGGGGTCCTATTGTTCTATTTGGCCAATCATATCAAAGCAGTTAGTGGTTATACCTCAGACTCTCTGGTATAAGAAGACTTGGTCTGTGTCAATTTATCCACAACTCCTCCAGGATATCAATCATTTCTGATCACATCTGACTGTGTACTCAGCTAAAGATGAACTCTCTCCACCCCACCAGGGACATTTCTGCTGAACAGGAGGAACCCAAAGACCTTGGTATGTTACTCAGCTTAAATATTAAGTAGCCACTTATATTTTTAGTCATGCAATGTAGTAAGGTCGTTTAGGCCATTGTTAGTTAGCACTTTGGACTAGTTGTTGTGCAACAAATCCCTGTCATGTAGCTGTCTTTCTACCTATCAACAATATTTATTTTGTATTTGTTTCAAATTCAGTGTTGCATCATCAGCCTGACTGCCCTGACCTACCAGAGGTGAATGAACAAAGAAGCTTGGCAAAGGAAATACACCACTGCTGCGATCAGTGTGGAAAACACTTCTCTCAACTGGCACACCTCAAAAGCCACCAACGAATTCACACCGGAGAGAAGCCCTATGGATGTGATCAGTGTGGACAACACTTCTCTCAAATGTCAAGTCTTAAAAGCCACCAGCGAATTCACACCGGAGAGAAGCCCTATGGATGTGATCAGTGTGGACAACACTTCTCTATGATGTCAAGTCTTAAAAGCCACCAGAGAATTCACACCGGAGAGAAGCCCTATGGATGTGATCAGTGTGGACAACACTTCTCCATGATGTCAAGCCTTAAAAGCCACCAGAGAATTCACACTGGAGATAAACCCTATGGATGTGACCAGTGTGGACAATACTTCTCTCTAATGGCAAACCTTAAAAGACACCAGAGAATTCACACCGGAGAGAAGCCCTATGGATGTGATCAGTGTGGACAACACTTCTCTCTAATGGCAAACCTTAAAGGCCACCAGATGATTCACACTGGAGAGAAACCTTATGGTTGTGATCAATGTGAACAACACTTCTCTGACATGTCCAACCTGAAAAAACACCAGAGAATTCACACCGGAGAGAAACCCTATGGATGTGATCAGTGTGGACAACACTTCTCTCAAATGGCACACCTCAAAAACCACCAGAGAATTCACACTGGAGAGAAACCCTACGGATGTGATCAGTGTGGACAACACTTCTCTCTAATGGCAAACCTTAAAGGCCACCAGATGATTCACACTGGAGAGAAACCTTATGGTTGTGATCAATGTGAACAACACTTCTCTGACATGTCCAACCTGAAAAAACACCAGAGAATTCACACCGGAGAGAAACCCTATGGATGTGATCAGTGTGGACAACACTTCTCTCAAATGGCACACCTCAAAAACCACCAGAGAATTCACACTGGAGAGAAACCCTATGGATGTGATCAGTGTGAAAAGAGTTTCACTACTTCAAGCAACCGAAAACGCCATGAGCGCACACATATGAAAGATAAATCTGTTTAGTGTGAACAGTATGACAAGAGCTTCATTATAAAAACTCCAAGTTGATTAATTGCAAACTTAACATACTGTTGACCTGTTCTTTTTAGTGGTATTTCTTATTCACTGTGTCAAGAGTTTTCAGATACAATATTAGAACAGAAAAGTATGATGGTGACTTGTGTTGGAGAAGAGCCTGTTTCTTCTGCATTTTACCCCCCCCCCCCCTGCATCAGTCTATCTACATAATTGCTTCATGCATCTGATTTGTATTATTATTATGATACTGATTAAAACTGTTGTTCCACAGAGACAATCCAGTATCAAGTAAAATTCAGCAAATAATACATGTCCCTCCAACATTATGCAGCAGATAGAAATAAACACGTCTTGATCATATTATTTGTGTCACTGAAATTTGACCTGCAGATTTGCTGTATTTAGATGAGCTTTGTCTCATAGGCTGTTCACATGTTATAGCCTACCTTTTATTTGTAGACCACTTGGAAGATAATAATAAACCTTGGACCACTGACTAGAGAGCAGAACATTTGTACCCAAAACAAGTTCTGGAGGAATTTGGAGCAATCATCAGTAAATTCAGTTAATGAGTTGTGATCTTAGTTGAGATGCCTGTGAGGAGTATCAAACCAACTTTGAGTTTTGGTCTTTGTTTTAATCTCTGGTGATGGTGGGCTATTTGAGAATGTAATATGATTGCTGAAGTTACCATAAACACAGTAGGCATACACTGATAGTTCACCTCAAAGTGCCCAAGTGTAATGCTTTATGCTTTATGGTGTCGTCCACTCACAGTTAACAGTTTTTTTGTATTGAGTTGTACTTGAAATGTACTGTATTTCTGCAAACTGTTAATAAATCAATCAAAAAACCCTAAACTGCTATCCATTTTGCATATCCTGCTGTCATTCACATGCATATTTTAACTATTCATGTCCTTGAGTGTGAATGGGACTGTCTCTACTCCCTCTTGTTATTCAATGTGGATCCATTGAGCATAGCTGGGGGGAGTAGGGAGGGTGGAGGACAGTGTGGTAGACTGTGATTGGTGTTAAGATGGTCCCATTGTATGGTGGTGACATGTGTTGGAGTCTGTTAGAGCCGGTTGTTTTCTTTGCCATTTATTGCATCTGACCCAAACAAACATTAAAGGGATTGTGACATTAAAAACAAATGTTCTTATTTTCTGAGCTCAATTGCACCCCAAATACTGCACTTTTAACATTCAGTTTTCTGGCTCAAACAAGTGACCACAGAAAATCCACTCAATGTTCAAAGTTCAGGTTGGGTGGGTGTAATTGACGTCATAAAACCTAAAAGAAAAACGAAAAAGAAGAATACTATGTCATGAAACCTTTAAAGTCCATAGACTTGGCTGGCGAAAGAAAGAAAGAAAGAAAGGGCCTACATATAAGGACATTCTTTGTCATCATGCCAGTCATGAAGCAATACAGCCACCCTGTTAAAGCCCAAAACCTCTATCTCGAACAAAATGGAAATAGCAAATTCACTCATCCACTCACAGTTAACAGTTTTTTTGTATTGAGTTGTACTTGAAATGTACTGTATTTCTGCAAACTGTTAATAAACCAATCAATCAAAAGCCCTAAACTGCTGTCCATTGTCCATGTCCTGCTGTCATGTGCTGAGTGTGAATTGGACTCTCTCCTCCCTCTTGTTATTTAATTTGGATCCATTGGGCATATCTGGGAGAGGCAGTGGCGTGCACAGACATTTTGAGGGGCAGGTGCTCAAGTGAAAAAAGGGCACCTTGTGCAGCGCGTGGAACCGGCCGGTTGCCTTAATAGTGTGACTGAGATGCTTGAGGATGTGTGAGGTCTGCTGGACTTTTGATTTAAAAGTATCCTATACTGTGATTGGATTGCTGTGATGTAATGCGGATTATGGATGTATCGTGTACTTATGATTGTTTATAGGATGTTGTGTACTGTTTTGTCTGCCTTTTATTTTTCAACTTTTATTGATCCTGTATTTAAGGTTTGTTTGTCTTGTTTTCTGTTGTCTTTTTTCTTTGGGGTGAAAATTCAATGTCTTTATTCTTGTACGTTATACTTGTGGGGTTTATTAAGAGAAGCTGTTAATGCCACCATTTATTATTTTCCAACTCCAGTATTTCAATAATGCTTCTGTGAAAAAAACAAACAAAGTTATTAAAAAAAAAAATAGTGTGACTGAGATGTATAGATTTTGGGGCCTAAATAATATATTAGTAGCTATTTTATCAAGAATTGATCAATGTCACCATGGTCCACATACTGTAGTCAGTACTAAAGAAAAAAAGAATCTGTCCTCCAACAGCATATCGTTAGGCTCATTAAAGGTGTAATTCACTGGCATGCACTTTAATGTCTAGACTTTGAGCTTCCTCCTTTTTGGCTGTGGGTGAAAGAGGTGACACACACACACATACACACACACACACACACCTCATCTGATACATGCATGGCCTGATCGGCTCCCAGCCAGTTAGACTTTGATTTTATAGATCATATTTTCCTCTCTGCATTATAATGTGTGTTATCATTAGTTAATATGCACCCAAGGCCATCCACCGGTTGGCTACAGAGAGACATTTCCAGTAAAGCGCGTGGGTGTCCTGCTATAGTGGGGCGGGATGGGAGGTGTTGCTCAAGATGAATTGTTTTTTTATGACTCTACTCCAAGGACAAGGACAGATTGATCTCGTCAAACTGAAACTTAAATTACCTGAATTGTTGCACTCAGCACTTCACAATGACAAGTCATAATTTGATTGGTCATGAATGAATCCACCTGCAAGTCTGCAACACACCCACTGATAACACATGTGTACCGAACACACCCACTGATAACACATGTGTGTACCGTGCAGTATATATGAAGCCTTATCCAACGCATCTCCCCACTTGAAGAACCTAAAAGGCTCCTGAGTCTCAACACTCCACGTCTCAGTCACAGTAGGTAAGACCTGGTGGTGAATTAAAATACTTACACTATAGATTAGTGGTTGGAGGGGCGGTGTACGAGGCGCTCAGAGACATTTGGGGTATTCGAGAGCACATTTTCTGTATTTCATTCTAGTCTTCCTGTCATAAACACTGCAGTCAAATGGGGCACATATTGTGAATTATGTGTAGTTGAGCATGTTTCATCAGTATGATCGATGTACTTTACATGTCTATGTGTTGAATGGGGTTTGTGCTGGTGGAACCATGTCTGTGTGTTGAATGGGGTTTGTACAGGTGGAACCATGTATATGTGTGATGAATGGGGTTTGTACAGGTGGAACCATGTCTGTGTGTTGAATGGGGTTTGTACAGGTGGAACCATGTCTGTGTGTTGAATGGGGTTTGTACAGGTGGAACCATGTCTGTGTGTTGAATGGGGTTTGTACAGGTGGAACCATGTCTGTGTTGACTGGGGTTTGTACAGGTGGAACCATGTCTGTGTGTTGAATGGGGTTTGTACAGGTGGAACCATGTATATGTGTGATGAATGGGGTTTGTACAGGTGGAACCATGTCTGTGTGTTGAATGGGGTTTGTACAGGTGGAACCATGTCTGTGTGTTGAATGGGGTTTGTACAGGTGGAACCATGTCTATGTGTGATGAATGGGGTTTGTACAGGTGGAACCATGCATGTGTGTTGAATGGGGTTTGTACAGGTGGAACCATGTCTATGTGTGATGAATGGGGTTTGTACAGGTGGAACCATGTCTGTGTGTTGAATGGGGTTTGTACAGGTGGAACCATGTCTGTGTGTTGAATGGGGTTTGTACAGGTGGAACCATGTCTATGTGTGATGAATTGGGTTTGTACAGGTGGAACCATGTCTGGGAAGGTATTTTATACTGTTGTACGATGGTGTCGCTTGCCGAAAAGAACACATCTGACCAGACAGTGGCCTTGTGGTTAGAGTAGGAGGTCGGGGTTCGATCCCCGGCCGGGTTACACCAAAGACTGTAAAAATGGGACCCAATGCCTCCCTGCTTGGCACTCAGCATCAATGGGTTGGATTGGGGGGTCAAATCTACTAATCAAATGATTCCCGAGCGCGGCACGGCTGCAGCTCACCGCTCCTTGGCTGCGGCTCACCGCTCCAAGAGATGGGTCAAATGCGGAGAACAAATTTCACTGTGGTAACGTGTGTGAATGGCATAGCATAGCATAGCATTTGAAACAGACTTATAGCATGTCATGTAGACAGCACAATAAGTGCATTGTATGTAGTCATAGCACTTCATAGTATATATGTACAGCATAGTATAGCATATATGTGTAGTTTATATGTATAGTGTCCTTTATATAGATATGTTCTAGTTATAGTTTATATGTATAGTGTCATTATATAGATATGTTCTAGTCACGTTCTTAGCTTACGCATGTTTCGCGATAAATGCATTTTTACACATGTGATGTATTCCCATGCTTTTTGTTCTTGCTTATTGTAAGTCGCTCTGGATTAAGAGCGTCTGCTAAATGCCTAAATTGTAAATTGTAAATTGTTGTGACAAATCGTATGACTTTGACTTTGATCTACTGTACACTTGCATCAGGTGTTGCTTATAGCCACGTACTCTGGTCTAAACTGCCACGCTGACGCTTAATTGTACCATATAAACCTTATCATTTACTTATAGTAACAAAGGTAAAAGTACTCATGTATGCGTCATGTCCCGTTTCACAATTCTAATTTAAAAAAAATATATTGTTTTTAAATAGTCGATGTGATGCGTTGTGGCATTGTAGATCTGCTATTTTCAAATTTAACTTTAAACTAGGGCTGACGTGGTTTTGTAATAATAAAACTAAATCTATAAAATCTACTAAAGTTTTCAAATAATTGTAGTGGAGCAAAAGTACAACATTGCCTCTGAGATGTATTGGAGTAGAAGTATAAATTGCAAATAACGTATAGTTATAAATAAAGTATACGTAAAGTATGTAAATGTAGGCCTACTTAGTTACTATAGTTGCACCACTGTTTGGAACCTCTGATAAATTGTAATAATTACAGAGGTGATTTGTTATCTAATATCTCTAGTGAATCGTCCAGGTCTGTTGGGACACATTAACTGTTTTTGTACGGTGCTTTGAAAACGTGTTGATCATTTAAAAATGTAAGTCCCAGTCTTAGCACTAGACCTATACCCTCTGCTAACACTAACAGCAGTGATTCCACTAATAGACCTACCCCCATGCTAACAGTATAGGGCAGTGAATCAAGGGTGCCCACACTTTTTGGACTTGAGAGCTACTTTCAAAATGACCAGCTCAACAAGATCTACCCACCAAAAAAACTATTAAACCATTGCTGAAAATAGTTTAAATGTATCTGAGGGGGCTTTGGAATACCGGAGCTGGCGTTACATATAAGACAAATGCACTTGGAATGCGAAATAGAGCGGGAGAAATGGAATAGGTAGGGGTTTGTTGTATTCATTTGTAATGCTACCAATGTTATTGTACACAACAACACTCTTGAAAACAAAATAGGCCTATTGCATTGTGGGTTTGAGCTGACCCTTTTCAATCAATCAATCAAGTCACCTTAATTCAAGTGGCAGATGCCACTATTTCAATTAAATGTTCCTTAGGCACGTCATGTGATCTACCTGCACAGCCTTTGTGATCTACTGGTAGATCACGATCTACCTTTTGGGCAGGGGTGGGTGACTAGACCTACCCCCTGCTAACAGTATAGGGCAGTGATTCCACTAGACCTGCCCCCTGCTAACAGTATAGGGCAGTGATTCCACTAGACCTGCCCCCTGCTAACAGTATAGGGCAGTGATACCACTAGACCTGCCCCCTGCTAACAGTATAGGGCAGTGATTCCACTAATAGACCTGCCCCCTGCTAACAGTATAGGGCAGTGATTCCACTAGACCTGCCCCCTGCTAACAGTATAGGGCAGTGATTCCACTAGACCTGCCCCCTGCTAACAGTATAGGGCAGTGATTCCACTAGACCTGCCCCCTGCTAACAGTATAGGGCAGTGATTCCACTACTAGACCGTCCCCCTGTTAACAGTATAGGGCAGTGATTCCACTAGACCTGCCCCCTGCTAACAGTATAGGGCAGTGATTCCACTAGACCTGCCCCCTGCTAACGGTATAGGGCAGTGATTCCACTAGACCTGCCCCCTGCTAACAGTATAGGGCAGTGATTCCACTAGACCTGCCCCCTGCTAACAGTATAGGGCAGTGATTCCACTAGACCTGCCCCCTGCTAACAGTATAGGGCAGTGATTCCACTAGACCTGCCCCCTGCTAACAGTATAGGGCAGTGATTCCACTAGACCTGCCCCCTGCTAACAATATAGAGCGTTGCAGTCCCGCCCCCTACCATGGCCCAGGAAATGAATCCCAATGCATTTTTCCCATAGACATTTCAAAAAGTATTTATTTAAAGACGGTTACGCCGCGGACAAAGCCAACTCGAGTCGTGACAACTCATGACAACACAAACAATATTTTGGACCAAACAAATAATTACAAAGAAGAAAAACAACAAAAAAAGTGTTGTAACCTGCCGTTTTTTTCTTCTTTCTAATTATTTGTTCGGCCCAAAACATTGTGTTTGTTGTCATGATTTGTCACGACTCTAGTTGGCTTTGTCCGCGGCGTAAACGTCTTTAAATAAATACTTTCTGAAATGCCTATGAGGAAAATGAACAGAGAATCATTTCCTGGGCCATGGTAGGGGGCGGGACTGCGACGCTCTATAGGGCAGTGATTCCACTAGATCTACCCCCTGCTAACAGCAGTACTAGACCCGTACGTTTTCTCTCAAGACCCAAAAGATAACTGTTGTGTTTCCCTGGGACAAACAAATACATTATGAACTAGATGAAGTGCCCCTCGGGGCACAGGTCTCCACCAGGGCAGGTCAGGTTGTGGCCTCCTGGTGGCGCTATAATAATGCCAATGTGAGGTGCCATTTCTTCATACGCCTTTGATGGCAATTGGATGATTCGAGGAATTTTGTTCCAAAAATGTGTTTTGCAAAAATCAACCTGTTGGTGGCGCTATAACAGGCCAATGTGAAAAGGGTGGGATATATTCCTCAGCCTAGTAAGCAAATGTGTGAAAGATTTCACGTAAATTGCACGCTGCGTTCATGATTTGAGGCTTTTGTTCAAAACGGGGCAATCTTGCAAACTGTGAAAGCCAATTATAGCCAATTAGGATGAAATATGAAATATCGGACAGATCCGACTTGAGCACATGACCATAGAGATACTGTGTAACGATTTGTGAGATTAGAGTAATATCAAAAAATGTGTTTATACACACATACCATAATCAATGATGTACGTAGCATTGTACATTATTGTCCTCATGTCTCTCTGCAGTTGTTTTCTCCACTATAGTAGTATCATGGCAGCCTGCAGCATGGAGGATGTGTTGTTTGTGTTTTCTCCACTATAGTAGTATCATGGCAGCCTGCAGCATGAAGGATGTGTTGTTTGTGTTTTCTCCACTATAGTAGTATCATGGCAGCCTGCAGCATGGAGGATGTGTTGTTTGTGTTTTCTCCACTATAGCAGTATCATGGCAGCCTGCAGCATGGAGGATGTGTTGTTTGTGTTTTCTCCACTATAGTAGTATCATGGCAGCCTGCAGCATGAAGGATGTGTTGTTTGTGTTTTCTCCACTATAGTAGTATCATGGCAGCCTGCAGCATGAAGGATGTGTTGTTTGTGTTTTCTCCACTATAGTAGTATCATGGCAGCCTGCAGCATGGAGGATGTGTTGTTTGTGTTTTCTCCACTATAGTAGTATCATGGCAGCCTGCAGCATGGAGAAGCCAGTATGTCTGATAGAGAGTGACAGTGAAGGGAGTCTCCGTATGGTTTCCGATGCTCTGGAGATTTTACAGCAGATTGAGCAGAAAGTGGTTGTGGTGTCAGTAGTGGGCATGTACCGAACCGGGAAGTCCTACCTGATGAACAGGCTGGCTGGGGCAAACAAAGGTGAGCATTTTATATTATAAGGTACAGTATACACTAATTCCATTATAAGGCATACACACATACTCACAGTATGCGTTCCAAAGTCCACAAAATATAAAATCCTACTTCAGATCATTATCACTAGATAAAAGCTTTTCTTGGACATCAATTTGGTATTAAGATTCAGTATCAATAGAGCACCGAAGTCTGACCTCAATATTGGCAGAGGGCGCTGTTCCCAGGGTTTGTGTACTTTTTAATTTGTATTATAATCCCTAGGAGGATCTTAGTTCGCCTCATATAAGAACTGTGTTTTATTTGTATTATAATCCCCATAGGGGGATCTTAGATCGCCTAATATAAGAACTGTGTTTTATTTGTATTATAATCCCCATAGGGGGATCTTAGTTCGCCTAATAAAAGAACTGTGTTCTATTTGTATTATAATCCCCATAGGGGGATCTTAGATCGCCTCATAGAAGAACTGAAATGGACAGAAACAGAAATGGAATGCTGCCCAGGCTAGCAATACCGCTGCTATGTTGAGCAGCCTAAAAAGGCCAGTCACACTGAGCACTATAACTTTAGCCAGCGGTGTTGTTGAGCAGCCTGCACCGCTCAGTTCACACGGGTGTGATTTTTCGTATTGCTTGGCCCCGTCCTATCGCTGCTTGCAGCTATATTTTGGTTTGTTATTGTCCCATATTCCATCGGTCAAGGATTTCCTCTGGGATCCATCATCCAATCCAAGACAAAGGGCATCTGGATGTGGTGTGTACCTCACCCCAGAAGGGCTGACCACACTCTGGTGCTGCTGGACACAGAGGGACTGGGAGATGTTGAGAAGGTGAGACGCCATTTTGTTGGACATTCACCCCCACCACACTTATTCTAATACTACATAAAACATGACGTCTAAACAATTTATTGTGTTTTCAGGGAGATACGAAGAATGACAACTGGATCTTTGCCATGGCAGTTCTGCTCAGCAGCACCCTGGTCTACAACAGCATGGGAACCATTGATAATATGTCCATGGAGAAACTTCAGTATCCTTCACATTATTCACTCATTATTCCCTCTTTTGCCAAGTAAATCTATGACTATTGTCCTATATTTGGCTTGCTTTCACTTGTTAATTTATTAACTTTAGAATAGTCTTTTCCAGTCCAATTATATTTGGACAAGCTCAAGTATATATTGTTTTTGGAAAGCCCTGGCAAAGGCCAGGGCTTTCTCCATAAAAATGCAGAAAAAAAACGAACCACCCTCATGCTTAGAGCTTGGTTGTTCCGACCTCCCGTTAATCCGACCGATTACTAACACTATAATAAACCCTAACCTCAGTCTTCTTAACCAGCCACGTAGGTCACTTACCCTAACCTGAGTCTTAACCGGCCACGTAGGTCACTAACCCTAACCTCAGTCTTAACCGGCCACATAGGTCACTAACCCTAACCTCAGTCTTAACCGGCCACGTAGGTCACTAACCCTAACCTCAGTCTTAACCGGCCACATACTGTAGGTCACTATAATCCTAACCTCACTCTTAACCGGCCACGTAGGTCGCTAACCCTAACCTCAGTCTTAATCGGCCACATAGGTCACTATAATCCTAACCTCACTCTTAACCGGCCACGTAGGTCGCTAACCCCAACCTCAGTCTTAACCCTTAGACAGACTACTACTGGAAAACACGTGGAGTTATGAATTAGTCCGGTCTGACTTGTACGTGATTTTCCGTAGTTCTCTTTTTTTACTAATACCAATAGATTAATTCGGTCCGCACCTCTGTATAGAGTATTGAGCATAAATATCAACTACATTTCCCAGAAAACCCGTGTCACGTGACACACGTGTACGCTTTGCCATTGGAAGCTGATTCCACCCCCCAGTAAACAGTGGGGGCGGAGGGAGTTTTCATAGTTTTCAGTGTTCAGCCCGTTTGCCGTCTCGCCCGAGCGATTTTCTATCAGAAAAAGTTGAAAGCAGTAATATTTATTTGAGCGAGTTTTGTGGTAGTAGTATTGATCCATACGCGTCCCAGTCGCCTTCTCCAGTCCCCACCAGCCCGGTCGCTGGGACCGGTGGCTGGGCTTAGAACCGGAGCGGGGACCGGCCACTACCACTCATCGTCGTCCGATGACTTGAGCCATACCGGGAAACCATTGAAAGAAGACGATCAACCCGGAATGTTTTGAGGTAATCTTATTGTAGAAAATGCCCTTCTATAGTGATCAGAAATCATGGACAAAAGAAATCTACAAGCTCACAACGCGTCGCGCATAACCACGCGTTGCTTCATTAAACGATGCATGTTTGTTCTCCGTATTTGTAGACAGTAAATAAAAGGAGCGAACATTACTCTTCAGATCAGATCGCCTATATGGCACGCTACAATATAAAATAATTGTACTGCCATGCGTGCATGGCTGCATGCCTGCTACGATACATTTGTACTGCACCGACCGACACTAACCCCCCCTCCAGCCATTAGCCAGCACCTTTTACTGTCTACAAAGACGGAGAACAAACATGATGATCTACAGGCTCAAACAGGTCACATGCGCGACGCGTTGTGAGCTTGTAGATTTCTTTTGTCCATGAGTTATATGAGCTTGCATGATAATCGCATTCATTGTATTGTATACAATCATGATTTTACATTGTTTAGTGTGTCACCGTGTGATGATGACGATGATGTCAGATAGCCTACGTCCCCCCCCCCCCCCCCCCTCCGGCCAATAGCCAGTACCATTTCTGCAGTGTTTGCTAGCAACTAGCCAACAGCCAGTGGAATGTGGCGACGCGATGGTGCTGGATATTATACCTGCGAGCACTCATTGGTGTCATTCTAACGTCGCCTATTATTTTATCGTGATACTAGCAGCCAGCTACAAACACCATGTAATAGTAGCGTGCACTGACAACAGCTAAATGTTTATTTTTTATATATTTAGAACTGACATCAGATGAGGAGGAGGATGATGATGATGAAGACGAAGAGTCAAGACTGCGATGGAGTTCTCCGACACTGAACCGGATTCATTCATTTCAGGGGGGCAGTTTTTTTTTTGTATTATTATTATTTAGCCTACACACACACACACCGTCAAGAACAACTGGAATGCAGTGGTTTGGGGACACTGGGGAGTTTGGGGACAACTGTTTTGTATGTAGGCCTATTTATTTTCTGTAATATTTATTATAATTTTATTATGTTAGTAGTCATAAAAAATAAAAGACGCTTTTACAATGAGTTAGACCTGTCATGGCTATTTTGTTCACTATTGTGAGGTTTATTGTATATGACTAAGCGAGTTTCAACTGTGATTTACTCTGTAACGGTAGATGGTAATAACTCAATTTCTTTTTTATAATACAGTATACATTCAAGTCTATAATTTGATACATTTCATGGGCACCAAGTCATATCAAAACAATGTCCTTGGATGTGTTTTTTATCAAAGCTGTGTTTCTTCATAATAGGTTTTTGAGATACATGCATGAATAGACAAGGTACTGGTAAGACTATGTAAACATGGTATATATCAAAATGTGCGTTAGAATGTCTAATTTTACCCCAAAAAAGAATTGAGTTTATATGATGTTCCAATTCAGAGCTATAGGGACTTTTAGCTGGATAGGTCAGATTGATCATGACTGACCATGCTATTTATAGATGGGAAAATATCTACAGTGGTACATGTGAGAAACTTTTTATTTTATTTTAATTGAACTAGACAACTCACCCTTTAAAATGAGATATTGCATGGCTATGTACTTCCAGCAGAAAATAAAACTTCAACCGGGCATAACCTTTGTTGTTGTCCTAGAAACACTACCCAGTGTAAATGCAGGCTCTTTTAAATGGCTTCCAACACAAAAACTAAACATTTTATCAACTCAGTTCATTTTTTTCCTGGAAGCAGACAAGTCAAGCTTTCTCTGAAGGTCTTTCGTTGTCACACATTCACAACAGAGAATTTTCAATAAATCATTCAAAAACGGGATTATGCCATAGAGAAGTCTACCTACTATATAGAAATCCTTGAAACTCTCAAAGAGTTAACCGGCCACAGGTTGGACTAACGGGATGTCGGACTTATGGGCAGTCCCCAGGAGGGCCACAGCAATAAGATTCTTTCTAGCTCCAAACAGTGTTTCAGGGACAGTTTCCTCTTAACAAACATTTATTCAGTATTTAATACTAAATAAATGTATCTCATGTAGGTCTGTCTTTCCCTGCTCAATCTACCCTTCTGTAAAAAGGTTTACAAATATTCCAACCTCCTGTAAAAAAGGTTTACAAACCCAGTGTTGTGTGAGGTTCGTTTGTCATCCTCAACACCACCCCTTACAGCTATGTGACAGAACTGACAAAGAATATCAAAATTAAGTCCAAGGAGAAGAATGATGATCGTACGATTGTACGTTACCTTCCCTCCTTTGTGTGGACTGTGCGAGATTTTTCACTTGATCTGGAGATTGATGAGAAACCCTGTACAGCAGACGAGTACCTGGAACACAGTCTCAAGGAGATAAAAGGTTTCATGAACGGCTTCAAATTATTTGAATATAATTGAGATTTCAATCATTTAAAATAGGCACCAGAAGGTCTTTACACTAAAAGGTATTGTGTTCTTTATATGTTTCATGTTGCCAAAGGTGGGAAGCCGCAGTACAACGAAACCCGTGCCTGCCTTCCTCAATTATTTTCCCCTCGCCATTGTTTTGTGTTTGAGAGTCCGGCCAGGGCTAAGACAATGAAACGAATGGAGGAAGTGACTGATGCTGAGTTGTATCCAGAGTTTGTCGAACAGGCCAACAAGTTCACTGAACACATCTACACCAAGTCTGACACCAAGTTTGTCGGGGATGGCATAAAGTTCACTGGCAGATGTAAGTGGGATTTAAATAAATGTACACTACATTCACTGGGTGTCTGGCATTTCTGTCAGTCAACAGCATTTGAGGGATTGAAATAAATGACGTCAAAATATTATATAAATATTTCTGTTTTTCATTTAAAAGGTACCTTTTTATCATGACAGTATAACATGATATTCGTTATATCTGCCAGCCTCCCCTGTTTTGCTGTTGTAGGTGATATCGGAATTAGCAACATCTGACTTTTGTCTGCTCCAGCATAAACATCAATCTCTGAACTACCATGACTAGTTGTAACACACTTGCTGAATGGGTCTATCTTCCACAGTGCTTGGTCAGCTGGCAGAGACATACGTGAAAGCCATCCAGAGTGGAGAGGTTCCCTGTCTGGAAAATGCTGTGGTGGCTATGGCTGAGGTTGAGAATGCCAGAGCTGTTGAGCAGGCCCGGGACCTCTATAAAAAGGGGATGGAGTCGGTACGCTTCCCCACCAACACCTTGGAGGAGCTGTCTGCAATCCATGCTTCCAGTGAGAGAGAGGCCCTGGCACTCTTCATGGAACGTCCTTTCAGAGATGACAACCAAGAATATCAGAAGAAGCTTTCGGTATGTGTTCACCAGGCCGAAGGCATGGGGAGAGAGTATGTTTTGCACTCCGTCCGTCCGTCGGTGTGTTTGTGCGTGCGTGCGTGCGTTACCAGCTAATCTCCGGCACGGTTGGCCCGATCCATGCCAAACTGTGCACACACACTCCCTGGATGCCAACGACGAACCTCTGCCCCAAATATTCCACAAGACCAAAGAAGAAAAACAACAAAAAAAGTGTTTTTCCGTTTTTTTCTTCTTTCTAATTATTTGTTCGGCCCAAAACATTGTGTTTGTTGTCATGATTTGTCACGACTCGAGTTGGCTTTGTCCGCGGTGTAAACGTCTTTAAATAAATACTTTCTGAAATGTCTATGAGGAAAATGAACGGAGAATCATTTCCTGGGCCATGGTAGGGGGCGGGACGCTCTATAGGGCAGTGATTCCACTAGACCTGCCCCCTGCTAACAGTATAGGGCAGTGATACCACTAGACCTGCCCCCTGCTAACAGTATAGGGCAGTGATTCCACTAGACCTGCCCCCTGCTAACAGTATAGGGCAGTGATTCCACTAGACCTGCCCCCTGCTAACAGTATAGGACAGTGATTCCACTAGACCTGCCCCCTGTTAACAGTATAGGGCAGTGATTCCACTAATAGACCTGCCCCCTGCTAACAGTATAGGGCAGTGATTCCACTAATAGACCTGCCCCCTGCTAACAGTATAGGGCAGTGATTCCACTAGACCTGCCCCCTGCTAACAGTATAGGGCAGTGATTCCACTAGACCTGCCCCCTGTTAACAGTATAGGGCAGTGATTCCACTAATAGACCTGCCCCCTGCTAACAGTATATAGGACAGTGATTCCACTAGACCTGCCCCCTGCTAACAGTATAGGGCAGTGATTCCACTAATAGACCTGCCCCCTGCTAACAGTATAGGGCAGTGATTCCACTAGACCTGCCCCCTGCTAACAGTATAGGGCAGTGATTCCAATAGACCTGCCCCCTGCTAACAGTATAGGGCAGTGATACCACTAGACCTGCCCCCTGCTAACAGTATAGGGCAGTGATTCCACTACTAGACCGTCCCCCTGCTAACAGTATAGGGCAGTGATTCCACTAATAGACCTGCCCCCTGCTAACAGTATAGGGCAGTGATTCCACTACTAGACCTGCCCCCTGCTAACAGTATAGGGCAGTGATTCCACTAGACCTGCCCCCTGCTAACAGTATAGGGCAGTGATTCCACTACTAGACCTGCCCCCTGCTAACAGTATAGGGCAGTGATTCCACTAGACCTGCCCCCTGCTAACAGTATAGGGCAGTGATTCCACTACTAGACCGTCCCCCTGCTAACAGTATAGGGCAGTGATTCCACTAATAGACCTGCCCCCTGTTAACAGTATAGGGCAGTGATTCCACTAATAGACCTGCCCCCTGCTAACAGTATAGGGCAGTGATTCCACTAGACCTGCCCTCTGCTAACAGTATAGGGCAGTGATTCCACTACTAGACCGTCCCCCTGTTAACAGTATAGGGCAGTGATTCCACTAATAGACCTGCCCCCTGCTAACAGTATAGGGCAGTGATTCCACTAGACCTGCCCCCTGCTAACAGTATAGGGCAGTGATTCCACTAGACCTGCCCCCTGCTAACAGTATAAGGCAGTGATACCACTAGACCTGCCCCCTGCTAACAGTATAGGGCAGTGATTCCACTAGACCTGCCCCCTGCTAACAATATAGAGCGTTGCAGTCCCGCCCCCTACCATGGCCCAGGAAATGAATCCCAATGCATTTTTCCCATAGACATTTCAAAAAGTATTTATTTAAAGACGGTTACGCCGCGGACAAAGCCAACTCGAGTCGTGACAACTCAAGACAACACAAACAATATTTTGGACCAAACAAATAATTACAAAGAAGAAAAACAACAAAAAAAGTGTTGTAACCTGCCGTTTTTTTCTTCTTTCTAATTATTTGTTCGGCCCAAAACATTGTGTTTGTTGTCATGATTTGTCACGACTCTAGTTGGCTTTGTCCGCGGCGTAAACGTCTTTAAATAAATACTTTCTGAAATGCCTATGAGGAAAATGAACGGAGAATCATTTCCTGGGCCATGGTAGGGGGCGGGACTGCGACGCTCTATAGGGCAGTGATTCCACTAGATCTACCCCCTGCTAACAGCAGTACTAGACCCGTACGTTTATCTCTCAAGACCCAAAAGATAACTGTTGTGTTTCCCTGGGACAAACAAATACATTATGAACTAGATGAAGTGCCCCTCGGGGCACAGGTCTCCACCAGGGCAGGTCAGGTTGTGGCCTCCTGGTGGCGCTATAATAATGCCAATGTGAGGTGCCATTTCTTCATACGCCTTTGATGGCAACTGGATGATTCGAGGAATTTTGTTCCAAAAATGTGTTTTGCAAAAATCAACCTGTTGGTGGCGCTATAACAGGCCAATGTGAAAAGGGTGGGATATATTCCTCAGCCTAGTAAGCAAATGTGTGAAAGATTTCACGTAAATTGCACGCTGCGTTCATGATTTGAGGCTTTTGTTCAAAACGGGGCAATCTTGCAAACTGTGAAAGCCAATTATAGCCAATTAGGATGGAATATGAAATATCGGACAGATCCGACTTGAGCACATGACCATAGAGATACTGTGTAACGATTTGTGAGATTAGAGTAATATCAAAAAATGTGTTTATACACACATACCATAATCAATTATGTAGGTAGCATTGTACATTATTGTCCTCATGTCTCTCTGCAGTTGTTTCCTCCTCCACTATAGTAGTATCATGGCAGCCTGCAGCATGGAGGATGTGTTGTTTGTGTTTTCTCCACTATAGCAGTATCATGGCAGCCTGCAGCATGGAGGATGTGTTGTTTGTGTTTTCTCCACTATAGTAGTATCATGGCAGCCTGCAGCATGAAGGATGTGTTGTTTGTGTTTTCTCCACTATAGTAGTATCATGGCAGCCTGCAGCATGGAGGATGTGTTGTTTGTGTTTTCTCCACTATAGTAGTATCATGGCAGCCTGCAGCATGGAGGATGTGTTGTTTGTGTTTTCTCCACTATAGTAGTCTCATGGCAGCCTGCAGCATGGAGGATGTGTTGTGTGTGTTTTCTCCACTATAGTAGTATCATGGCAGCCTGCAGCATGGAGGATGTGTTGTTTGTGTTTTCTCCACTATAGTAGTCTCATGGCAGCCTGCAGCATGGAGGATGTGTTGTTTGTGTTTTCTCCACTATAGTAGTATCATGGCAGCCTGCAGCATGGAGGATGTGTTGTTTGTGTTTTCTCCACTATAGCAGTATCATGGCAGCCTGCAGCATGGAGGATGTGTTGTGTGTGTTTTCTCCACTATAGTAGTATCATGGCAGACTGCAGCATGGAGGATGTGTTGTGTGTGTTTTCTCCACTATAGTAGTATCATGGCAGCCTGCAGCATGGAGGATGTGTTGTTTGTGTTTTCTCCACTATAGTAGTCTCATGGCAGCCTGCAGCATGGAGGATGTGTTGTTTGTGTTTTCTCCACTATAGCAGTATCATGGCAGCCTGCAGCATGGAGGATGTGTTGTGTGTGTTTTCTCCACTATAGTAGTATCATGGCAGCCTGCAGCATGGAGGATGTGTTGTTTGTGTTTTCTCCACTATAGTAGTCTCATGGCAGCCTGCAGCATGGAGGATGTGTTGTTTGTGTTTTCTCCACTATAGTAGTATCATGGCAGCCTGCAGCATGGAGGATGTGTTGTTTGTGTTTTCTCCACTATAGTAGTATCATGGCAGCCTGCAGCATGGAGGATGTGTTGTTTGTGTTTTCTCCACTATAGTAGTATCATGGCAGCCTGCAGCATGAAGGATGTGTTGTGTGTGTTTTCTCCACTATAGTAGTCTCATGGCAGCCTGCAGCATGGAGGATGTGTTGTTTGTGTTTTCTCCACTATAGCAGTATCATGGCAGCCTGCAGCATGGAGGATGTGTTGTGTGTGTTTTCTCCACTATAGTAGTATCATGGCAGCCTGCAGCATGGAGGATGTGTTGTTTGTGTTTTCTCCACTATAGTAGTCTCATGGCAGCCTGCAGCATGAAGGATGTGTTGTTTGTGTTTTCTCCACTATAGTAGTATCATGGCAGCCTGCAGCATGGAGGATGTGTTGTTTGTGTTTTCTCCACTATAGTAGTATCATGGCAGCCTGCAGCATGGAGGATGTGTTGTTTGTGTTTTCTCCACTATAGTAGTATCATGGCAGCCTGCAGCATGGAGGATGTGTTGTTTGTGTTTTCTCCACTATAGTAGTATCATGGCAGCCTGCAGCATGGAGGATGTGTTGTTTGTGTTTTCTCCACTATAGTAGTATCATGGCAGCCTGCAGCATGGAGGATGTGTTGTTTGTGTTTTCTCCACTATAGTAGTATCATGGCAGCCTGCAGCATGAAGGATGTGTTGTGTGTGTTTTCTCCACTATAGTAGTCTCATGGCAGCCTGCAGCATGGAGGATGTGTTGTTTGTGTTTTCTCCACTATAGCAGTATCATGGCAGCCTGCAGCATGGAGGATGTGTTGTTTGTGTTTTCTCCACTATAGTAGTATCATGGCAGCCTGCAGCATGAAGGATGTGTTTTGTGTTTTCTCCACTATAGTAGTCTCATGGCAGCCTGCAGCATGGAGGATGTGTTGTTTGTGTTTTCTCCACTATAGCAGTATCATGGCAGCCTGCAGCATGGAGGATGTGTTGTGTGTGTTTTCTCCACTATAGTAGTATCATGGCAGCCTGCAGCATGGAGGATGTGTTGTTTGTGTTTTCTCCACTATAGTAGTCTCATGGCAGCCTGCAGCATGGAGGATGTGTTGTTTGTGTTTTCTCCACTATAGCAGTATCATGGCAGCCTGCAGCATGGAGGATGTGTTGTGTGTGTTTTCTCCACTATAGTAGTATCATGGCAGCCTGCAGCATGGAGAAGCCAGTATGTCTGATAGAGAGTGACAGTGAAGGGAGTCTCCGTAGATTGAGCAGAAAGTGGTTGTGGTGTCAGTAGTAGGCATGTACCGAACCGGGAAGTCCTACCTGATGAACAGGCTGGCTGGGGCAAACAAAGGTGAGCATTTTATATTATAAGGCAGGGGTTCTCAACCTTTTTGGCCGGGGACCCCCTAAAATGCTTTGGCAACGTCTCGGGACCCCCACCCCGCCCCCTCCCGACCCCCAATATAAATTGACTGCTACAATAACCTTAATAATAGAGACAATACACCATAAATAAATACTGAAACCATAATCATTAGGGAAGGTGTATGCATGTACTATATGTAAACTCTTCATTTCCACTTTACAGCCATTCAGTTGCAAAAAAAACGAAAAAAAATAATTTGGGGACCCCCCAAAATAATTTGGCGACCCCTCGAGGGGTCGCGACCCACGGGTTGAGAACCCCTGTTATAAGGTATACACTAATTCCATTATAAGGCATACACACATACTCACAGTATGCGTTCCAAAGTCCACAAAATATAAAATCCTACTTCAGATCATTATCACTAGATAAAAGCTATCTTTTCTTGGACATCAATTTGGTATTAAGATTCGGTATCAATAGAGCACCGAAGTCTGTCAATATTGGCAGAGGGCGCTGTTCCCAGGGTTTGTGTACTTTTTCATTTGTATTATAATCCCTAGGAGGATCTTAGTTCGCCTCATATAAGAACTGTGTTTTATTTGTATTATAATCCCCATAGGGGGATCTTAGATCGCCTAATATAAGAACTGTGTTTTATTTGTATTATAATCCCCATAGGGGGATCTTAGTTCGCCTAATAAAAGAACTGTGTTCTATTTGTATTATAATCCCCATAGGGGGATCTTAGATCGCCTCATATAAGAACTGAAATGGACAGAAACAGAAATGGAATGCTGCCCAGGCTAGCAATACCGCTGCTATGTTGAGCAGCCTAAAAACGCCAGTCACACTGAGCACTATAACTTTAGCCAGCGGTGTTGTTGAGCAGCCTGCACCGCTCAGTTCACACGGGTGTGATTTTTCTTATTGCTTGGCCCCGTCCTATCGCTGCTTGCAGCTATATTTTGGTTTGTTATTGTCCCATATTCCATCGGTCAAGGATTTCCTCTGGGATCCATCATCCAATCCAAGACAAAGGGCATCTGGATGTGGTGTGTACCTCACCCCAGAAGGGCTGACCACACGCTGGTGCTGCTGGACACAGAGGGACTGGGAGATGTTGAGAAGGTGAGACGCCATTTTGTTTCATGTTCAAATCACGTTGCATTAAATCATTTACGTCAGAACCTTGAGGTTAGTGGAGTTGGACATTCACCCCCACCACACATATTCTAATACTACATAAAACATGACGTCCAAACAATGTATTGTGTTTTCAGGGAGATACGAAGAATGACAACTGGATCTTTGCCATGGCAGTTCTGCTCAGCAGCACCCTGGTCTACAACAGCATGGGAACCATTGATAATACGTCCATGGAGAAACTTCAGTATCCTTCACATTATTCACTCATTATTCCCTCTTTTGCCAAGATTAAATCTATGACTATTGTCCTATATTTGGCTTGCTTTCACTTGTTAATTTATTAACTTTAGAATAGTCTTTTCCAGTCCAATTATATTTGGACAAGCTCAAGTATATATTGTTTTTGGAAAACCCTGGCAAAGGCCAGGGCTTTCTCCATAAAAATGCAGAAAAAAATGAACCACCCTCATGCTTAGAGCTTGGTTGTTCCGACCTCCCGTTAATCCGACCGATTACTAACACTATAATAAACCCTAACCTCAGTCTTCTTAACCAGCCACGTAGGTCACTTACCCTAACCTGAGTCTTAACCGGCCACGTAGGTCACTAACCCTAACCTCAGTCTTAACCGGCCACATAGGTCACTAACCCTAACCTCAGTCTTAACCGACCACGTAGGTCACTAACCCTAACCTCAGTCTTAACCGGCCACATACTGTAGGTCACTATAATCCTAACCTCACTCTTAACCGGCCACGTAGGTCGCTAACCCTAACCTCAGTCTTAAAGGGTAAGACCACTTTTTTAGAGGTTTGGGTTGTTTTCTTACCTTATTATGGGCAAACTAGTCCATTCCATGAGTTATTTCGCTCCGTTGTGTTGTTTATTAGAAATTTGAGAAATAAAAAAAGTCGCTCATTGACTTCCATTGTAACAGGGAAACAGCTCTCAAAGTCAGTCTTTTAGCACATGAACCAACGCAACAAAAGCTGATTCTGACAGTTTATGACACCAGGAAAACTCATACGGTTTTATTTTCGTCTTTTAAGATAGATTTATAAAGTTACTATTTTAGTCGGAGATAGACTGAAGCAGTGCTACGGCGTTCCCAACTCTCGCGGGTCGTCTTGCGAGGTTTCGTTTGTAAACAGAAGTCTCCACGCTGTTTGAGATGCATCCAGCTGCAGCCTCGCATATGAGCAGTCCCAGACACAGACACTTTACACACTTCTTCTAAAGTGTCTTCTAAAGTGTCTCCCTCAAACACGTCCATTGTGTATGTTTTTAGTGACGAGCGGACGAGATCAAATCCATGTGTTTACATCACCGTCATTTCCAATAAGGAAGTGGTGTACAGTTTTGGTCCAATCAGATCGTTTTTCACAGCAGTGATTCGGTCGGTGTAGGCATACCTACCGGATCTTCTTTCTACACAAATTAGTCAAAACAAGACAACGTTGACATTTTTTATTAAAAATAAAACCGTATGAGTTTTCCTGGTGTCATAAACTGTCAGAATCAGCTTTTGTTGTGTTGGTTCATGTGCTAAAAGACTGACTTTGAGAGCTGTTTCCCTGTTACAATGGAAGTCAATGAGCGACTTTTTTATTTCTCAAATTTCTAATAAACAACACAACGGAGCGAAATAACTCATGGAATGGACTAGTTTGCCCATAATAAGGTAAGAAAACAACCCAAACCTCTAAAAAAGTGGTCTTACCCTTTAATCGGCCACATAGGTCACTATAATCCTAACCTCACTCTTAACCGGCCACGTAGGTCGCTAACCCTAACCTCAGTCTTAACCGGCCACAGGTTGGACTAACGGGATGTCGGACTTATGGGCAGTCCCCAGGAGGGCCACAGCAATAAGATTCTTTCTAGCTCCAAACAGTGTTTCAGGGACATTTCCTCTTAACAAACATTTATTCAGTATTTAATACTAAATAAATGTATCTCATGTAGGTCTGTCTTTCCCTGCTCAATCTACCCTTCTGTAAAAAGGTTTACAAATATTCCAACCTCCTGTAAAAAAGGTTTACAAACCCAGTGTTGTGTGAGGTTCGTTTGTCATCCTCAACACCACCCCTTATGTGACAGAACTGACAAAGAATATCAAAATTAAGTCCAAGGAGAAGAATGATGATCGTACGATTGTACGTTACCTTCCCTCCTTTGTGTGGACTGTGCGAGATTTTTCACTCGATCTGGAGATTGATGAGAAACCCTGTACAGCAGACGAGTACCTGGAACACAGTCTCAAGGAGATAAAAGGTTTCATGAACGGCTTAAAATGATTTGATTATAATTGAGATTTCAATCATTTAAAATAGGCACCAGAAGGTCTTTACACTAAAAGGTATTCTTTATATGTTTCATGTTGCCAAAGGTGGGAAGCCGCAGTACAACGAACCCCGTGCCTGCCTTCGTCAATTATTTTCCCCTCGCCATTGTTTTGTGTTTGAGAGTCCGGCCAGGGCTAAGACAATGAAACGAATGGAGGAAGTGACTGATGCTGAGTTGTATCCAGAGTTTGTCGAACAGGCCAACAAGTTCACTGAACACATCTACACCAAGTCTGACACCAAGTTTGTCGGGGATGGCATAAAGGTCACTGGCAGATGTAAGTGGGATTTCAATAAATGTACACTACATTCACTGGGTGTCTGGCATTTCTGTCAGTCAACAGCATTTGAGGGATTGAAATAAATGACGTCAAAATATTATATAAATATTTCTGTTTTTCATTTAAAAAGTACCTTTGTGTGGATTCATGACATGATATTCGTTATATCTGCCAGCCTCCCCTGTTTTGCTGTTGTAGGTGATATCGGAATTAGCAACATCTGACCTTTGTCTGCTCCAGCATAAACATCAATCTCTGAACTACCATGACTAGTTGTAACACACTTGCTGAATGGGTCTATCTTCCACAGTGCTTGGTCAGCTGGCAGAGACATACGTGAAAGAGGAGTGGAAAGGTTCCCTGTCTGGAAAATGCTTTGGTGGCTCTGGCTGAGATTGAGAATGCCAAAGCTGTTGAGCAGGCCCGGGACCTCTATAAAAAGGGGATGGAGTCAGTATGCTTCCCCACCAACACCTTGGAGGAGCTGTCTGCAATCCATGCTTCCAGTGAGAGAGAGGCCCTGGCACTCTTCATGCTTCTCTCTTTCAGAGATGACAACCAAGAATATCTGAAGAAGCTTTTGGTATGTGTTCACCAGGCCGAAGGCATGGGGAGAGAGTATGTTTTGCACTCCGTCCGTGTGTGTGTGTGTGCGTGCGTGCGTGCGTTACCAGCTAATCTCCGGCACGGTTGGCCCGATCCATGCCAAACTGTGCACACACACTCCCTGGATGCCAACGACGAACCTCTGCCCCAAATATTCCACAATCTCCATAGTCATGTGATCAACACGGATCTGCACCATTTCCCATCAACCATCGTGATTGGCTTCCAAAGCTCACATGATGGTCCGTTTCGAACAAAATGCCACAAATCACAAACACAATTTCCACTAGGCCGAGGACGACATGACACTATTTTCCCCCCAAATCAGCCTCACGGTGTACAACTGTACAACTTACTTGTATGCGCACTCCCTAGAGGCCATGGAAAACATTTTCCAAATTGGTACACATGATCTCTGTAGTCATGTGATCAAGACGAGTCTCTTGGAGTTCTCAGATTCTATACTGATTGGCTAAGATTGCCTTCCAAATGTTGTCAGGAGTGGCCCGTTTCGTACAAAATGCTGCAAATGTCCTGCTCATCCAGAATTCTATCTTCAGAGATGCTGTGAGTGATCTGGCTCTGCATTTCCTCAACAAACTGAAGAAAATTGTTTTGAAAAAAAAAAGAAAAGAAAAACATGTTTATATTACTCCTAAACATTTTGCCAAACATCACACACACTCCTATCCTCCTGGTGGATAGGAGGAGCCCAGCAGGGCACTTTTTCTAGTTTTCATATTGTGTGTTTCGGTCACTTTATGCAACACTTTTTTAAATCCTCTAAAACTTAGTCAAAATGATTGTGCTTTTAAGTCCCTTGTTTAATACAGTTGTTGTTTAACCCCTTTCCCTTGTATCACGATATGCATAGTTCCTGTCTCTTGTCACTGTGGGAGCCCCTCCCTCTTGTATTGTATTTAATACTGGGCTGCACTGCAGTAAACCGTCTGCAAAGAACATCAGCGAGTCCAAGACGGCATGTGAACAAATCATCCAACGAGTCTTTAAATCCCTGGAGAACAAGGTGGGAGCTGCTCTCTACACAGTCCCTGGAGGATACGGGACGTTCTGCCAGGACGTCCAGGAGATGATTGGTACATACAGACGGGAAGGCAAAGGATTCATGGTAAGTCTGATTTCTGCCAACCTCTGATCTGAGTCAGAAGAATGTTAAATGAATTAAACCATACTGATGAGGGTAGGCTAATACTGTGTGTGTGTGTGTGTGTGTGTGTGTGTGTGTGTGTGTGTGTGTGCGTGTGCGCGCGTGCGTGCGTGCGTGCGTGATACCAGAATGAGGTGGTGCTGAAGACATACCTGGATGAACCTCGGCAAGACCATACTGGCAGCAGATAATAGCCTCTCTGAGGCACAGCGGAAAGCAGAAGGTAAAGTCAATTAGTTTCATCCAATAACATTTAACAACTCTCAGACACAATAACACAATAACATTAACGGGACAAACCTGGGTGTGATTTAAAGACTCATGTTTGCTGTTTGAGTGCCCCAACACACTGAAGGCACAGCTGAACATTTGACTACTATATGATTGTTTGACGACAGTTACTTGTGGCTGTATTAAGAGAACAATTCCTTTAGGTCCCACAGCTGCATATCTGCTGTACACAAAAACAATGATTCATAATTTAAATCACAATTTAAAAATAAATCCTCGACTAGTTTGACTACTGCGCAGTGTGTACTTACTCGACTACAGTAGTGTTTAAGGTAGTCGACTAGTTGGTGAAAGCCCTCGTGTGAGTAGGGGAGATATGGATACCGATTTGGCACTGTATCCCAATACGAGCTTATGTGGGGGCCAATAAGGGCTTGTGGGGGGCCAATAAGGGCTTATGTGGGGGGGCAATAAGGGATTGTGTGGGGGGAAAACAAGGGCTTGTGTGGGGGACCAATAAGGGCTTATGTGGGGGCAAATACGGGCTTGTGTGGGGTGCCAATAAGGGCTTATGTGGGGGGGCAATAAGGGCTTGTGGGGGGCCAATAAGGGCTTATGTGGGGGGGCAATAAGGGCTTGTGTGGGGGGCAAATAAGGGCTTGTGTGGGGGGCAAATAAGGGCTTGTGTGGGGGGCAAATAAGGGCTTATGTGGGGGGCAAATAAGGGCTTGTGTGGGGGGCAAATAAGGGCTTATGTGGGGGGCAAATAAGGGCTTGTGTGGGGGACCAATAAGGGCGTGTGTGGGGGGCCAATAAGTGTCATTGGCCCTTCAAGACGAACATTTGACAAGTAATGATAAATGCCACTATCATCAAATCAAATCAAACTTTATTTATAAAGCACGTTTTAAAACAACCAAGGTTGACCAAAGTGCTTTACAGATCAGTGGAAAAAACATAGACAGGCAAGAGAACACAGAATGTAAACGAGAAAACACAATCAGAAATGTTGACAAAATATGCAAATATGTCTTCCCTGTGTACTTTTGTCATGGCTTTCCTCATGTACAGTAGGCCACATAAAATAACTTCAGCTCTTCACACCCAAAAAGAGAATGAAGCAGAGATATTAACATGCTGTGTTTGTACCAGACATGGACCGCATCAATGCAACTCTGGAAGAGCTGGAAGATGACGAGTTCAAGAAGTTCCAGAGGTTCCTACGAGATCCTGCTTGCCTTGGCGGCCAAGACCCGATTGGAAGAGCCCGCCTGCAGAACAAAGACAGGATGGACACAGCCGACGTGATTCTGCAGACGTACCCCGATAATGTGGATCAGATCATGGTGTTCTGGGGAAGGTTGGCAGGAGAGATCTGCAGAAGCAGTATCAAAACAAAGGTAGAGTATAATGCTATACTAAAGGATTGGAATGAGCATTTGGTCACTCATTCGTGCAAATGTGTACACTTCTTAGATCTTAGATGTTGAGCTGTTAATCAAGGGCTAATCAATTATCATTAGTGGTGGGTGTGGCCGGGCGGTGTCATACTGTAACTTTTACTGTCAGTTTTGTAGCTCCTAGGAGTATACAAATGTAACCAAACAGACTCCTCGGAATTTAATTAACTATAAACACTAATGTAATGTTAGATGATGACAATTGTAGCTCTGGATTAAGACCACATTGTAAATGTATATCCCAGTGTAATAGTGAAAGTTAGAAGATCCATTCATTTTCACATTTTTTACATTTCTTGGCTGCAGTATAATCCAAAGATGCAGCTGCATCTGTCCCAGGTGAGTGCCAATTAAAGTTGACATAACAATTTGTAATGTTAGATGATGACAGTTGTAGCTCTGGATTAAGACCACATTGTAAATGTATATCCCAGTGTAATAGTGAAAGTTAGAAGATCCATTCATTTTCACATTTTTTACATTTCTTGCAGTACAATCCAAAGATGCGGCTGCATCTGTCCCAGGTGAGTGCCAATTAAAGTTGACATAACAATTTGTTTCCAACTTTTACTAGTCCATTTTAGCTTACATGTTTGCATATTAAATTAATTTGAACATTGAATTTAGTTCCTGCAGCAACATCCAAAGGACGTGACCCAAGTGAGTGTTCTTTCTTTCTTTCTTTTTCAGTTAATTGATTCAGTACATTTAATTTGGAGTTAGGCCTAATAGTGTTACTTACGATTGAATCCCATTAACATTTTGTATTATAGCAGTCTGCATCATAGTCTCATTTGTATTCCTTTGTTCAATCAGTTACATATCACTGTGCTTCACAGACTGTGACCCAATTAGTTCCTATTCAAAACGTAGTGAAACAGATCTAAAAATGTGTAAGATAACTTTCCAATTGCCTTCCAATTCAATTGCAAGGCTTGTGTTAACTACTAGTCGATATAGGCCTATATATACAAGCACTTGCTAATATTCCAGAAATTGAGGAATGCAAAAAATATATATTTTGTTTATATGTTTTGTCCACAGAGGTTGACTTCGTAAATAAACACAAACGTTCCCTGATCCAGAGAGTGCACAATGTGGAACCCATCCTGGACCTACTGGCTGAAGAGGGCATCATGAAGAATGAGGACTACAGTAATGTCAGGGCTGAAAAAAACACTCAGGGAAAGATCAGGGAACTCTTTATACTCTTGGATAACCGCGGGAATAGAGCAAAACGTGTTTTCTACAAAGGTCTTGAGGAAAATGAGTCATGTCTTAGAGGATCTGAATGAACAGAGCTAGGTGTATGAAGTATTATAAGTGCTGGTTATAATGCATTATAAAGTTGTAAAATGTTAACGAAACTTTACAACTGGCTTAATTATGGTAGCTAGCTATAATGTTATGTTCCGCTCAGCTTATAATGCATTATGATAATGCATTATAATTAGGGCCGGGACTTTAACGCGTTAATTGAGATTAATTAACTACAGAAAAATTAACGCGTTAAAAGAATTAACGCATTTAATCGCACCTTTTTTTCACGGCGGAACGTTTCTCACTGGGTGCATTTCTAGGCTGATTAGGCTGCTGCACTCCTTGTACGGCTTGCAGGGGGAGGAGCAGCAGCAGCAGCAGTCCAGTCCACTCTACTACAGCTCCGTCAGACAACAACTTACAACACCCAAACGTTTGCTCCTTGGATGGGACATTGGGATTTAAAAGCTATCGGATGGACGCGTGGATAGCATCATGGTTGTGTGCGATGTCAGGGAAAGGATCCATAAGCCATATGACCAATGTTAGCTTTCATGCTAGCTCAGGTCCATAGCCAGAGCTATGGATCAGAGCTAGCTTCCATGCTAGCTGCTTCAGCTTAGCATGTCTCGCAGAGTAGAGGCTTGCACGGCTCGCGGAGATTTCACCACAGCACGAAGCTGTCAAGCTGTCCTCGATGCGAAACATACTGAAGCAGCAAGTGTGAAAGTCCGTGGTCAGACAATGGTCTGCCCCAACCCCATGTGAAATGCACTCCCCAGCTAGTTCATTCCACCGTTTTTTTATTTTGTTCCTTTGTCTAAGTGTTTACCCCTTAATAAAGTTGTTTTAATTTTTTTTCTCATGCCCCACCATGTAAAGCACATTTGAGTATTCATACACTTTATATAGGCACTTGCTGCACTTGTTTATCTGTTGGAGAAAATAAAGTTGTATTGCTTAAAGGGGAATACCCCTCATTTCAACATTTTTCTATAGAGTTGTGTGGAAAACTGGAAATAATAAAAAGTCACCCCATTTTGTGTTGCCTAGAATTGGAGGTCTGACAAAAAACAGTAACACTATGAAGTACAGCTTTGTGATGTCACTGAGATGTACTTGTTACTGTTACTGATTTTTTTCAGACCTCCAGTTCTAGGCAACACAGAATGGGGTGACTTTTTTATTATTTCCACACAGCTCTAAGGTATATTAATGACAGTAAAATGTTGTATCCTGTAGTCACTATTCATTCACTGGGATACAAAAAAAAAGGTTTCTCACTGTTCTCGGGTTGAATATTGATATGCGATTAAAATGCGATTAATCGAGATTAATTAACTACAAAGCCTCTGATTAATTAGATTAATTTTTTTAATCGAGTCCCAGCTCTAATTATAATCAAACTAATTGTGTTTTTGTATGTAAGTACATGGTGAAAGTAACAAAAAAATTATTGTTTCTGTATTCATGTACTTTTTTAATGTAGCTATTTGATTGCTTTGACTTGTTATGACACATGTCGGCAATAATTCAGTACACCCCCCCCCCCCCCCCCCCCCCGTATTACTAGAGACCATTGTCGTCTATGCAGTTATTCCCAGGATTGATTTCCCCAAACTCCACAAGTGCCCAGTTTGAATGAAAGAAATATTTCTGCATACTAATTCAACAACTTTGGAGCAGTTAGGGGTTAAGTGTCTCGACACTGACATAAACTGGGATGGCAGTTTGCTGCCACAGCCATTCTCATCTGACCATGTACACAATCCCATCAATTAGGTTAGATATTTCTGATCAAATATTGCTTTAAGGGTGTGCAGAAGTGTAGCCTACCATATTTTGTTTTTAAACCCAGATAATGATTATCTTAGTATTGTGAATTAATGTTTACAATAAATTTATATTTTTCAAACCCTTTGGCCTCCTCTTCTCTTGCCTGTGAGCTCCATCTTCAGCGTCCTCCCAATGTACTCCTCATCAGTGTTGATTTTGTCGATTAAAACTAAGACGAAAAATGTTCATCAACTACCCCTTTTTCACTGACGAAAACGAAATAAAAACAAAATACAAAATGAATATGACAACTAAAACTATGACTAAATATATTGACAATTTCGTCACACAAATAAAAACTAGACTAAAATGTTAGGGAGGGACTAGTGGATAAGATCCAGTTTTATCCTAGGTTGCATGCTGAAAATAGCAGATCTACAAGCTCACTAAATCTACTGTAGATTTAGTGAGCTAAATCTAGCTAAATCCCCCCCCCCCCAATAATACATAGTCATAATTATGAATGGAAATAATTGTATTAAAGAAAAGAATGAAGACAATCTTGCTTCTTGAATATAAACTTGAATGCATGTAAAAGTATCACCATAAGAAAAAAACAATGAAAGTCAATTTAGCATACATATTCTTACTATATTATATAGCCACCCTATTTATTTTACAGAATGTTTGAAACATTTGTGACAACTCAAAGTATAAAATAAGGCTTAATTCATCCTGAAGAAGGCAGTATTATCTGTCCGAAACATTGGTGTCTCTGTGTACTAATTAAAACATATGCATTGGCAGAGTGTGTGGCTATACGTTTTTTTTCAGTATTAAATTATTTAAAACCAGGTAGACAACATTTATGGCATATCACAACACAACTTTAGACTGTTGCATTCAGCCCTGACATTAGTGTAGTGCTAATTCTTCATCACCCCCTCATCGACAAGTAGGTCCAGGATGGGTTCCAGGATGGGTTCCAGCATGGTCACTCACTCTCAGGACATGCTTGTGTCTAGTAGTGACAAAGTCAACTTCTGTGGAAAAAACATATAAACATGCTTTTTTATTTTATTTTATTTTTTCATCCCTCAGTTACTGGAATATAAATAACAGTTTCTTTCTTAGATTTATTTCTGTTTCTATCTTAGTTGTTGGTTCCTACAAGATTTATAACAATTTGAAGTAACAAGACTTCCAATCCTATATTAAAATTGGGAGGACAAATATATTAAGGGAGGAACGGCCGGCTATTACTTCATCAAGTGAAGACATGGAGCCATCAACCTTCAGAACAGTGATAATACTGGCCTGGGCCATGGCTCAGTGGCACCTTGGCTGGTAATCCAGTCTGGCAGTGTGCAGCGGGTTCGACTCCCGATCCCGACGGCCTTTACTGAATGTCTTCCCCCCAATCTCTCTCCCCATTTCCTGTCAGCCTACTGTCTGTCCCTCCATAAAAATGAAGGTGAAAGCCACAAAAAAAAAGAACAGTGATAATACTGACTGTGAAATTAAGTTTAAAAAGGAAGCATACTTGGATGTCAGCGTAGTTTAATTAGTCCTACATCTATAGACTAATCATATAAGTGTTGCAGTGTGCACCCAATATTGATTTTGTCATGTTAATTGATCACTTCATTAAGACATAAGTATGTTGGAGTGTCTTGTTGGTATCAGCCGAGAACGATGGTGTCTATCCCCTTTTAAATGTGCTAGAGACCCCCTGGGCAATGGATGAATGCAATGCAACTGGCATTCCGATGCCCGCTATTCTGACACCCGCCATTCCGACTGCGCATTACTAACCCTGTCCCTAACCGCACGCGGAAGCCACGTAGTCGCCACGTATGGCGATGCGTCGGAATGCCACTCTGTCCCCCTCTTCACCTACCTAAAGCTGCTCCTGTAGATCTTTCCTGCCAACCTTCCCCAGAACATGCACCATGATCTGATCCACATTATCGGGGTACGTCTGCAGAATCACGTCGGCTGTGTCCATCCTGTCTTTGTTCTGCAAGAGGGCTCTTCCAATCGGGTCTTGGCCGTCAAGGCAAGCAGGATCTCGTAGGAACCACTGGAACTTCTTGAACTCGTCATCTTCCAGCTCTTCCAGAGTTGCATTGATGCGGTCCATGTCTGGTACAAACACAGCACGTTAATATCTCTGCTTCATTCTCTTTTTTGGTGTGAAGAGCTGAAGTTATTTTATGTGGCCTACTGTACATGAGGAAAGCCATGACAAAAGTACACAGGGAAGACATATTTGCATAATATGCAAATATGTCTGTTATAATATTATTATAACCACACCTGGGGTTATATGTTAGAGTAATGTTAACTCCAAAGACACACAAAAAACTGAAAAAGTACAAAACTATGGCACCCCATGTTTAACATATATTTCTATAATTATTCTTTTGTATTGTTCTAAAAACTATTTGTCTTGAATTAATTAAACTATTGCATATAGACAGGTCAGGGAAAGCAAATCCATATATTAAACAGTTTTACTGTTACTGTACACACAATAACTGAGGAGGCTTTTCTGAAATAGGGTATGTAGTACAAACATTTATGTCAATATCCAAATGTATACAGCATCAGAGTGGAAAACTACTTCAGATACAACTCGATTAATGATTGAACCCTTCGAGTTCATTAAAAAAAATGCCTACAGTCTTTCTACTTTGTGAGTACATCTTCACATTCAACACTGCCCTTCAGTTAGTACGAATTGAGTGATTCCACCCAGTGTCCAGTAGATGGCGAACATTAAACACCAGACAGAAAAAGAGAGCAACAGATAGAGACAGACATACATAATACATGCAGTGGTGGAAAAAGTACTCAAATGTTGTACTTAAGTAAAAGTATCAATACTGCAATGTAAAACAAGTAGAAAGTAGACTACTCATTATGCAGAATGTCCCATTTCACAAATTTTCAACAGTCTAACAATCTTTTGAAAATAGAAGATATGCACGCTCTAAATGCACAAATCGCATCGCGACAGTGACACTATACAGCTTGTTGACTGTAGTGTAAGCTAAGTGACACAATACTAGATCTCAGTTTCCAGAGTTTCCAGTTTTGAATTCCAGAATAGTTTTGAATGAAGATAGGCAGGGTTAAAAAGCATACTGCCCTATACAAAGCCAACGTTGTGCTTGAAATGTACTGTAATTCTGCAAACTGTTCAATCAATCAATCAAACGTGCAATAACTACGCAAACAATTTAATCTTTTAAAACCTGAGGCCAATTCTACAAATGCCTTCTAAATCAGTATATCAAACGATTTTGTGTCAAGGACCCCTATATCTGAATGTTTTGTGCCAGAAAAGAAGCTTTGTGTTAAAAAATACAACATGATTCAAGATTTAAAAAATAAACAAAGACATTGCAGATGTACAAGCTCGCAGCACGGCACAAGGTGATGGGATACAAGGGTTTAAACTAAGTTGTTTTAGTCAGCCAAATGGGTAATATGGCATATATTAGGGATATTACACTAATTGTATTTAATAAAATGCAGGAAGCTCACGTTGAGTGTTTAGTCAACAGACAGACAGACAGACAGACAGACGGGCAGGCGGGCAGGCGGACAGATGGACAGACAGACAGACAGACAGACAGACAGACAGACAGACAGACAGACAGACAGACAGACAGACAGACAGACAGACAGACAGACAGACAGACGATGCGAGAGAGACTAAAAGGAGAGACCGATAAATGCAAAACATGCACCTCGTTCAACTGATAATTCAAGTTGTACCACTGCCAAGAATCAAAACCAAAAGTAAGAAATGCTCCTCAGCTGTACAGGCAAACTAATATAGAAACCAAAAGCAACACGTTATCTTTGTGATGTTCATAAAAAGATCATAGTAATGTTTAACCCCCAACCACCACATGCACGCACACACTGACTGTAGCCTATGTGTTTATACGCTTTGTGCAGCACAGTGGTTTTGTAGTGTATTGATAATCATAATGAATACTTTACTGAGCAACTTTTACTTGTAGTGGATTATATGATACTTTAAACAAAGTTGAAATACAGGTAAATAGCATTTATATCAAATTTGATGTAAATGACTTGACTAGCCTACAATGCAAGTTGGAAATGCATTCCCCACCCAGTTATTATGTTTGTGTCCCTTTTATGCCCATATATGGAGTTCTTTGTCAGGTATGCCCAAATATGGAGTATTATGGCGGTGTAACACATATTGCCCAGGGTTATTTAATCCATTAATAAAATGTGCCCAGCGATTTATAAACACGGAGCACTTTTACCGACAGACCGGATGTTGTTCCGGATGTGGCTGTAGCAGCTAGATGTAGCCAAAACACTATCGATGTGATCGACTACAACGGGAGGTAAGATTAAATCTAATGCGACTAGCGACTGGACAGCGGGGGCCCGTCTAACACATAACCTTTTTTTATAATTAGGCGGGATGATTTAGATCCCGAGTTATTAACGTTTTAAGATTTTCTTTGTCGTCGGCTAAACAGGGGGGGAACATTTTCGATGACGTCTCACTGTTGCGCAACATCGAGTATTGTGCAACAAGCGCTCCTAGGCTGTGGAGCGATGCGACCGGTTTTGATATAATTTATCTCCGTCGTTTTTTATCAATCTCCTTCTCGGGCATCAGACCGTACTAAGTACTCGGACGGACATCTCCGTCCTGGGCCCCCAACCTTAACTGGGGACAGGGAGGAACTCCTTATATGGTCAGCACACTCTATAGTAGGGAGGATTATCACAATAAAACAAAAAAAGAAGTGATATTTGAATTAAGTGAAATCACTGAATATACCTTTAAATTGAAAGAAAGAAAAACACATGTAGATGAAGATTATGGGTGTGTAGGCTACCTGAAACAGAATGGCTGGGGTTCATTCTCGTTGGTTTGACTATTCCTGTGGATGACATGAAGTGGAAAACTTTACTGCAGGGTTTACACACAGGATTAATATTATAATTATTATGACATTATTTCAGGAATCAATTATCAAAGTAGCAGCTGAATGCACAATTATGAATAGAATTATAGGCCTACATACGACGAAAACGACAGAAAAGGTCAAAGATAATGTTGCTATGTTTGGGTTCTTCTGGGAGGAGCAACCCAAACTACTACAGTTCAGTCAGGCCAACTCATGAATGGATGGAATATATATTTATTGAATATGAAACGAGCAATATATTTATTATGGTTTGGCGATGAATTGGATCTGCTTATGTACTCTGATCAAGCGCATCAGTCCCAACTATAGGGACTCCGAAATCCCACCTAAACAGCAGATCCAAAACGACAGGTGGTAGCTGGGGGTGGAGGAGGGTGAGACAGGTGGTAGCTGGGGTGGAGGAGGGTGAGACAGGTGGTAGCTGGGGTGGAGGAGGGTGAGACAGGCCGTAGCTGGGGTGGAGTAGGGTGAGACAGGTGGTAGCTGGGGTGGAGGAGGGTGAGACAGGTGATAGCTGGGGTGGAGGAGGGTGAGACAGGCGGTAGCTGGGGGTGGAGGAGGGTGAGACAGGTGGTAGCTGGGGGTGGAGGAGGGTGAGACAGGTGGTAGCCGGGGTGGAGGAGGGTGAGACAGGCGGTAGCTGGGGGTGGAGGAGGGTGAGACAGGCGGTAGCTGGGGGTGGAGGAGGGTGAGACAGGTGGTAGCTGGGGTGGAGGAGGGTGAGACAGGTGGTAGCTGGGGTGGAGGAGGGTGAGACAGGTGGTAGCTGGGGTGGAGGAGGGTGAGACAGGTGGTAGCAGGGGTGGAGGAGGGTGAGACAGGCGGTAGCTGGGGTGGAGGAGGGTGAGACAGGCGGTTGCCAGCGGATTCGACCGTTATCTCTGTATTGAATAGGCGAAATCATCCATTATCAGCACCTTCGAATAGGGCCAATATGGCCATACTGGCATACTCACCCTTGGCTGAACATAGCCTGGTCAAGGTTTCCCCCTGGTGGACGTGTAATTTCTAACTATTGTCGGTGCATGGAAACTAGGGGCTACTAATATATACTATTCTCTGCCTATCGGGATGTAACTCGGACGGCGCTGAGTCGGGTCTGGCTCGGCACGGCGACTCGCTCAGCTAGCGCCTCGCTCGGCGGTGCCTCACGTGGCTCAAGGCCACCAGACACGGCGCGCCTCCGTCAGGACATCAGTGATAATGACAATAGGTGATAATGACATACTGAAACAGTGAGTATGCCAGTATGGCCATATTGGCCCTATTCGAAGGTGCTGATAACGGATGATTTCCGTTTCAATACAGATACCGGTCGAATGGGGTGCGGTTGCTGGGGTGGAGGAGGGTGAGACAGGATGAGCAGTACAAACTTCCAGTTTAAATAGCCGGTATGAAGATGGAATGAGTGTGATTGGATGAAGTGAACCATGTGAATGAGTGTGATTGGATGAAGTGAACCATGTGAATGAGAACGTGATGCTGAGGCGGCCCAATGAACGTCCACAATGAAATGTTCCCCATAATTCATAATGAATGAACACCTGTAGGCCTACCTCTAATCCTCAGGTTATGCGTCCACACGTGTTTCTTCTCTGGTCCCTCATGCACCTCCAACGAGACCACTTCTGTATTGAGATCCATCTCCACCACAAATGTCGGAGGGTAATTTCGTCCAAAGTTCAGATGCCAAGGCAGCGAAACCTGAAGACACATGAAAGTGTTTTATTGTCGATGTATTACTGTGGCAGTGCTAGCAGCAGTTGTACAGTAGTAGTAATTAGAGATGTCCCGATACTGTATCGGTATCGGGAGAAGTATCGGATGGGCCCTTATTGGTCATATCGGGTCATATCGGTGGATATGCCAGTCTAACCAGCGATCCCACACAGGGGTAAGGGGTCGACACTATGCCAGTCTAACCAGCGATCCCACACAGGGGTAAGGGGTCGACACTATTTTGATTGATTGAAATATTGAATTAACAGTTTGCAGAATTACAGTACATTTCAAGCACAAACTCAATACAAAGACTGTTAACTGTGAGTGGACGACCCAATTAAGCATTACACTTGTTTACAAGAGGGTCCACCTTGTTCAATTCATCAAAACATTTAGAGACGTACAAATATACACTTCTATATAGTCAAAGAACAGAACAGGAATTCATCATAAGGGAGGTAAAAAGGTAAAAGAAAAATATACAGTGAGGAGAAAAGGGGGTGGGCGTGGGGGGGATTCAGATTTTACGGAGGCCAGTTTCGAATTGCAGCCGTCCGTAGATGCCCTTTGAGAGCGGTTTTGAAGGAGTCAAGGGATTCACATGTCTTAATGACTGTTGGTAGGGCGTTCCACATTTTGGTGGCATAATAATTTAGTCCCTTGTTTGTGCCGAATCTGGGTTGTACATGGTTCGTTGCACTTCCTCTGGTGTTGTGGGTGTGGACTTCGTTAACATTAAGGAAGTATCTAGACAGGTACATGGGTATCTTGGTGGTGTATCGAATCTTGTGGACCAGACCCATTGCAAGATGCTGTACTCTGTCGTCGACCCTAAGCCATTCCAGCCTGTCAAAGTGGGCAGGGGTGAGGTGGGTTCGGGGGGTGAGGCCAAGTAGGAGCCTGACCAGTTTGTTTTGGGAAGTCTGGAGCCTAGTTTTAAGGGCCTTTGAGGTGCTGTGGTACCAGGAGGTGCATGCATAGTCAAAGAAACCTTGTAAGAGGGCTCCTGTTAAGGTCTTCAAGGTGTTTTTGTTGACCAGTGAGGAGATCCTGTAAAGGAATCTTGTTCTTTGGTTGACTTTTTTGATTACGTTGGTGGCCATTTTATCACCGGAAAGATTAGCCTCCAGGATGGAACCTAGGTAGGTAATTTCATCTTTACGTGTGATAACATTGTCACCCACTCTAACCAAGAAGCCATTTGCCTTGCTGAGATTACTATTAGATCCAAAGAGAATGGATTCAGTTTTTCCCAGGTGTAAAGATAGTTTGTTATCAGCGAGCCAGGTGCAGATTCTACCGAGTTCAGAGCTGAGGGCCTTTTCAACCTGCAGTTTGTTCCTGTCCGAGACTAGCAGTGCCGAGTCATCTGCGAACAGGAACAAGTTGCAGTCACAAGCTCATACCTCATGTTTGATGTGGTCGCTCAAATAGAGAAGGCATGTGTCAGTGGAGTGGGACGTTCTGAAGCCAGATTGGAACTCGTACATTAATTTATTAGTGGCAAGATACTTTTCAACCTGTTCATAGACTATTTTGTCCATCACTTTCGAGATGGAGCTTAGAATAGAAATAGGGCGGTAGTTGCCGGGGTCTAATTTAATCCCTTTCTTGTGCAAGGGGGTTACTTTGGCCAGTTTGAAATCTTGGGGGACCTGTCCCTGTTTGTGGGTGATGATTGGGTGATGATTGGAGCTATAGAGATGGCTGAGTCTCTGAGAAATTTGGAGGGAATATTGTCATGGCCAGTGGCCTTGTGGGGTTGGAGGGCACTCAATTTCTTAAGTACCTCATCAGTTGTTACCATAACTAGTTTAAAATCGTCTTTACAAACACCTAGGTTTCTGTAGAAGGTTTTAATGTGCTCTACACCAAAGAGCCCAGAGTGGGAGGGCAGTTTGTTAACCAGAGTTGTTGCTATGTTTGTAAAGAAGATATTCAAGTAGTTGGCCACATCAAGCTTGTCAGTGATGAGTGTCGTCCGATTTGATGTTTATGTTTGAAAACCTGGTTTTTAGTTTCTGACCGCAGCCTAGTTGATTGTTTAGTAGCTTCCAGAGATCACAAGGATTGTTTTTGTTTTCCTCTGCTTTATCATTGATACAGTTACTTTTAGCTGATTTAGTCATGGTAGTTACAATGTTTCTTAGCTTGTTTCGTTGGGTATTTAGGTTGTCCAACTGAGCTTGGAGATCACTGTCGAAGCGCTTGGCAAGCTTTGACTTGCATTTTAGAAATTCAGAGCATTTTTTGTCTCTGGCCACACAGGGGTAAGGGGTTGACACTATGCCAGTCTAACCAGCGATCCCACACAGGGGTAAGGGGTCGACACTATGCCAGTCTAACCAGTGATCCCACACAGGGGTAAGGGGTTGACACTATGCCAGTCTAACCAGTGATCCCACACAGGGGTAAGGGGTTGACACTATGCCAGTCTAACCAGTGATCCCACACAGGGGTAAGGGGTTGACACTATGCCAGTCTAACCAGCGATCCCACACAGGGGTAAGGGGTCGACACTATGCCAGTCTAACCAGCAATCCCACACAGGGGTAAGGGGTCGACACTATGCCAGTCTAACCAGCGATCCCACACAGGGGTAAGGGGTCGACACTATCCAGTCTAACCAGCGATCCCACACAGGGGTAAGGGGTTGACACTATGCCAGTCTAACCAGTGATCCCACACAGGGGTAAGGGGTTGACACTATGCCAGTCTAACCAGTGATCCCACACAGGGGTAAGGGGTTGACACTATGCCAGTCTAACCAGCGATCCCACACAGGGGTAAGGGGTCGACACTATGCCAGTCTAACCAGCGATCCCACACAGGGGTAAAGGGTCGACACTATGCCAGTCTAACCAGCGATCCCACACAGGGGTAAGGGGTCGACACTATGCCAGTCTAACCAGTGATCCCACACAAGGGTAAGGGGTTGACACTATGCCAGTCTAACCAGTGATCCCACACAGGGGTAAGGGGTCGACACTATGCCAGTCTAACCAGTGATCCCACACAGGGGTTGACACTATGCCAGTCTAACCAGTGATCCCACACAGGGGTAAGGGGTCGACACTATGCCAGTCTAACCAGTGATCCCACACAGGCCTTTTCTGTTTGGATGTATGGGTTGTCGAGGCCATAGAGACACACAGGGACTACAAATTTCACCCCCCCAAATGAGACAGCGTCCCCACTTCTGGTCCGTTTCAACTGTGTACTGCAGCTTCCAATGCAATCCCTATGAGAGGCATCATAAAATACCCTAATTTCACTGGTTCATTACTGGCTGTAGCGATTTTTTTTGTGTTCTAATAAAGTGTCCCATATGTTTGATTTGTCCTTTTCAATGTCACATACCTGCCATCTCAATATACATCATACAATGTACTATAATATACTCTAGTGCTAGCATTGTAAATCTCAAGTCAAAGTGGTCGCACGGTATATAAGTCACGGTTGCATCCCTTGAGGTTTTCAATACCCAGATATATTTGTTGTATTTCGTTTTATATGCTTGTATTTGTTGAAAATGATCTAAACAGCATCTTGCAAGACTATTATTAATACTCATCTGGAGAATTCACTAGGTAGGCCTAGTTGAAAATGTCAGGATGTCACTCCTCCATTTAGCTGGGTTATTTTCCCATGCAACTATTCAGCAAAGTTAATTATACATACATTATAATTATAACAAGTTGACAGCGGTAAAACACACCGTCGGAGCTCCACGGTAGGTAGAACATATATATTAAGCCTGTGACATGTTCAAAATATAGACATGAATAATTAACAAAGTCAGTCGGGATCGGGATGTATATTGAGAATTCCACTCTTCAAAGTCGGCGCTCGTAGCCTCGTAAAGGCAGTGACGTCCCTTAAAAGCGACAGGTTCTCTGGGTTATGGGTAACTCATTCAAGTGGTAAATTAAATGTGAAATACATCCTCTATTGAGAAAACAACAATATATGTTGACAAAGACACTTCATACATTTGGAAACATATTATTATTCAAATCAATATAGTCTTCAGTTTATTTTTATTTCATATTATTTTAAAAGTAGGCTAACTACAGTTGAATTTCAATGGACTTCTATGGGCTGGCCTGCAGTACACCGTGCCAACGGACCAGAAGTGAGGACGCTGTCTCATTTGGGGGCATGACATTTGTAGTCCCTGTGTGTCTCTATAAAGTAGTTTTTTGCCACTCAGTATACTGTAGGAGTTCCCGCATAACTTCTGGGAATGATGATGATGTCAGGCGCATACCCTCTATTGTCTTGTATTGCTATAAAATTATGATCTTCTTGAAAGTGGCAAATATCAGTGGTGGAGTAAAAACAGCAAGGTCACATGGCTTTGGGGAATTTGGGCAGCAGATCTACAAGTTCTCAACATGTCATGCTGCAATTTGCTGTGTGTTTGTAGATTTGGATAAATATTGAAAAAGATTAACTGATTATTTTGTTTAAATGTTTGAAGCCTGTGCCTGTACTTCATACAGCACTATGTTCCATATTCTGCTACAGTACATGTTTGCACTTGAATTACATTAAAGCTGCATTTGATTGGGGGGGGGGGGGATTGTTACTGAAACGATGTTGGTGCTTCTTGCACTTCCTTTTTATAAGCAATAAATGTTCTCCAATGCATTTAAAGGATTTATTGTGTTAGAATTTATGTCACTGTAAAAAAAATATTTTACTTAAATTCATATCGGCTCATAATATCGGCCATCAGGCTTTTTGATTCTCCACTAATCGGTAATCGGAAATATCGGCCAAAAATCATATCGGTCGATCACTAGACAGTACCTTAGGTTGTATGACATGTGGAGGACAGTACCTTGGGTTGTATGACATGTGGAGGACAGTGCAGACGGTAGACTTGGTCTGGGGTGAGAAAACACTCTGTTGGGTTGTTGATGAATGTGTCTTCTTTGTTGTAAGGCTTTGACATCACCTACAATAACACAAAGACAACTTGACCAGCTGGTTCACTCATAATATGGCTGGTGGTTTACATGCTACTGTACAGTACACACAGGCTCTGTTGTTGCCATCAATGCCAGGGTACGACTACAGCTACAACTAATCTGACTCTATTGATAGCTCTGTACAATAGGTTTAAATAGATTCAAAGCCTCCAATATGCTAGTTACTTAGCAGAACATACATTACCTCTTCAATGTCCACATTGCTTGGCAGCAGTAATACTTTCATCTCAAGTATGTGCCTTGGTGGTCGAAGGAACATCAGAACTTGACCACGGGTTGGTTTAGGCTTCGGGTAAAATAGATTGTAAACCAGCCCAATCAACGACAGGTGTGTCACATTTACAACCACGTGAGTCTCGGTCACTTCCAGGGGTTTTAAGAAGTTCACCCCCTCATCTGAGAAGTGGGCCACAGAAAGGTCACCATCTGTGAAAGGTGTGAAAGGTGTGTTATGTGAGCCTCGGTACCGTCTAACCAGTGTTGGAACTAACGCCCTTACATTAAGTTACTTTACATAAATAAACTACTTTTTGCTTTAACTTGTAACGTAACTCTTTACATTTTCCCATTCAGTAACGCCATTATAATATATATTATATTACAGAGTCTGTCATGTACTGACCCAGTACCCAGAGTGAAACACATTCCACATGAGAAAGAGAAAGTGGCTTCCACAGGGTATCATGTCATCGTAATGATGATGATTGGTCAACATAGGGTAACATACAGTAGGGTAATTACTTTAGGCCTGTCTGTGCATGGGCAGGGCATCAGTATTATATCCATATCATTAGACTGGATATTGTCTGTGATTTTGGATATTGTACTGTTGGCATAAAATGTACTATACAGCTTAAAACAAACCACAACTGGACCAGTGACACTAGGGAATATTTTTTCCTAGAAAACAATGCGTCTGAATTGGAAAATCTTATATAGGCCTATATTTTCTTTAAACCTTTATTTCTTTATAAAGTAAAATAACTAGTAACTAGTTACTTTCATAATTTAGTAACTAGTAAAGTAATTAGTTACATTTTAAGGGAAAACCTCAAAAGAAAGGAAGAAAGAAAGAAAAATAACACATTGCCTCTTTAACATGCCTAACCCATTGTATTATACAGTTGGCTTAATTCCACGCCACACGATTCGCAAACCACACCGGAAGGGAACACCGTTAGCGAGACTTAGCCAAAATGGTTGATACTAAACAAATAATGTTGGTCCGTCTAGTCAAATCCAACATCCCACATTGGTTTCCAACATACTATTGTCTGCTACACTGCGTCACTCACCAGGTTTGATTTCACAGTGTGGCAGGTGTAGCTGACTCACCAGGTGTGATCTCACAATGTGGCAGGTGTAGCTGACTCACCAGGTGTGATCTCACAGTGTGGCAGGTGTAGCTGGCAGACAGACTTCTGAGGACACTGGATGTCAAACAGAGGACCTGCAGGAGTCCTTCCTGTTGCCTGGAGCTGGGTTTCATCCCACTGAACCGTCCTGTATGAGACTTCTCCTTCCCCTGTCATTCCAAAAGCCAACCTTGTCTTTCTGCACTGGAATAGCCCCGCCATGGTGAACATGAACCTGTGAGACACAACAAGCATTTACTTGTATTGAGATATTTTGGGGGCTTCCCTGCCTTTATTTGGTTAGTACAGTGGACAGAGTCCAAATAACAGGGAGAGAGTCAGGGAATGAATTCGGGAATCGAACACGGGAACCGTTGTCAGGCATCTTTAAGTCTATGGCCATATGCGCCTTAACAAGCTGACAACCTGCACCCAGAAACAATATTGTTGTTTCTGTTGTATGATAAAGGGGGAGGGGTTAGGGGAGAGGATGATATTGTGATGTCACTATATCACTGTTTATTTCATTGGCACGTTTGACTGTCAAGGTTTCAGACTCCAGGAAGAAACCCTAAATACAAAGGGAAGACATCATTGCACATAACAACCACACCAAGGGGTCTAATGAAGTACTGTCACCTCATAAACACATGAAAAACGACAACTCCTACATCTAGTCTAGAGAGGACTGTTGAGGATGACTGACCTGTATTCATTGGTTGTGTGCACGCTGGGTGTAAAACCGATCTGAAAGACAGAGAGCAGGAAACATCAGTGACTTTCCTGATGGTTTTCCTCTCATGTCCATGTTGGAATGATCAACCGCTTTCAAAGGGTTAGGGTTAGTTGAGGGGCCAAGCCCGAAGGGCCAATGGCCCTACCATTGGCCAGACCATTTGCCAAAGGGTGGCGCTATAGCGCTCAATAGAACAGGCATAGCGCATGAACCGTTTGCCTGCCAGCAATAAAACTTCTTAAAACATATGCGTCTTCTCATGCCGAACAAGTTGTGTTCTGACTTTATCTCTGACCTCTTAAATCCCAGCTGAGGAGAAAATGTCTAAAATAAATATAGCTGCAAGCAGCGGGCACATTGGACAGTAATAACTCATGCCTCGTTTGGCCAAAAGTCATGGAACTTGTTTACTCCTCGACTCATGTGGAACACATCTGTCACTTTGTAAGTGAAAAAAAAAAGCTGCAAGCAGCGATAAGATGGGCCAAGGAATGCAGCAATAAGAAAAATACTATATGAGGCGAAAATGTAATATATCTAATGACTATGGTTGGCCATTTCATAACCATGAACCGGAGCTATGGCCAGGCTTTTATTGACATCCTTTACTCATGTCACCAAATCTGAGGTTCAATTCCGAGATAAACTCCGCCAAAGATGGTGTGAAGTGGACCTCGGCCCCCTGGCACAATATATTAAACCCACCGTAACCAACCTTGGTGTAAGAATGGACAGTGACTTTTGAATGGATACACAGGTGAATTTATCAGCTTTTTTCCAGCTCAGGATTTTATCTAAGGTGAAGCCTTTTTTAACTTTTTTAGATTTTGAAAAAGTCATACAGTACATGCTTTTATCACTACCCGCCTGGATTACTGCAATGCACTTTATGTTGGGGCTAGCCAGGGCTGCATTTATAGATTGCAACTAGTGCAAAATGCTGCTGCACGCCTTCTGACAGGCACAAGAAGGCGTGACCACATTTCCCCCATTTTAGCTTCACTGCACTGGCTCCCTGTATGTTTTAGGATCAAGTTTAAGATTGTATTGTTTGTTTTTAAATCCCTTAATGGGCTAGCACCACCTTATATTTCAGATCTTAAAATTGTATGTCCCAGAAAGATCATTGAGATCAGCAAACAAGCTTCTGCTGGAGGTCCCAAAGTCCAAAATGAGACTTAGGGGAGATCGTGCCTTTTCTGCAGCTGCCCCTTTGGAATGAACTCCCCCTCTTAGTAAAACGGTCCCCCTCTATCCCTATTTTTAAATCCCGTTTTAAAACACTTTTTTATTCCCAAGCTTTTACCCCAGAGATTTTATTTTATTTTTTGTTTTATTGTTTGTTTTGTTTTTCTCCACCATGTTGTATATTTGTATCTCTATAATATGTTTTTGCCGATTTTGTGCACTTTCATTTGTGTTTATTTTTGTTTTGTTTTGTTATGTTATGTAAAGCACTTTGGTCAACTCTGTTGTTTTTAAATGTGCTCTATAAATAAAGTTGGATTGGAAAGATCGCGACCACTATGGGATTCTATGGATCACGAATTTTCATTATTTTCGTCTTTTTGTTTTCTTTTTTTTCCGTTCCAACGTGGTTGCCGGTGTTTGAGTCGTGGGAGCGTATCCCAGAGGCGCAGTACAGTATGACTGTTAACCGGCTAAACGCAGAGATGGCATAAAAGTGAGGGGTTTTATTAACCGTGTTTCAACGTGAATGGCGTGAAATGTATTAATGGAATTTCTATTGCCGAGACCCCAATTTGTATTGTAAAATAAATGTTAATTTAACTCTGAGAGCCATTTGTACACTCTCAGGCCCCTTTTCCACTGGTTGGTTACTTGGTTCCCAATGGGAACCGGTTCCATTCTTCTTTCATTCTTTTTGGTTCTTAGTCCATGAGTCAGAGCTCCAAAATTGGAACGTTAATTATGAATTGAGTGGGCAAAACCATACCTATATTAGATTGTTATCACCATGAAACTTCCCCAATTGATTACTTACACGAAGACAATGATTTATTGTATTACAAACTTTACATTTTTAAATATGCAAAATAATCACAAATATGAAAAAGCTACTACTGTGGAAGGGTTATCATGTATTAATTTACATGTATTGATCCCATAAACAATTTAATATAGGTCTAGTTTTCCCCACCAATTGTGGAGCTCTGGCTCATGGACTAAGAACCAAAAATAACTGAAACGGTTCCCATTGGGAACCAACCGGTGGAAAGGGGGTCACAGAGTTACAGACACATAAGGGCTGTGGGAACCACTGGTTTAAGCTGTGGGAGCGCTTTGCTCTTGTGTTCGGTGTGCATGTCGTCTTTATCAGTCAGGGTGAGCTGTGAGAACGAGGCAAAGAGATGGATTGTTCTGTCCTCAAACCCCTGAAGTCATGTGAACTCACATCAGGTTCATGTTGGAGCTGCAGAGAGGCAGGGTCTGCCTCACCAGCTGTATCAGGGTGCTCCTCTGTCTCACCAGCTGTATCAGGGTGCTCCTCTGTCTCACCAGCTGTATCAGGATGCTCCTCTGTCTCACCAGCTGTATCAGGGTGCTCCTCTGTCTCACCAGCTGTATCAGGGTGCTCCTCTGTCTCACCAGCTGTATCAGGATGCTCCTCTGTCTCACCAGCTGTATCAGGGTGCTCCTCTGTCTCACCAGCTGTATCAGGATGCTCCTCTGTCTCACCAGCTGTTAGCTGCAGACGGACTGCGGACGGACACACACACAAGAACGGACGGACGGACAGGGGCAAAAACATATTGCATTAATGATAATAACCTTGTCACCAGGAGTACGAGGCGGCGTTGATGTCTGACCCATCGCACCAGAGAGTTGCATCTTCTCTGCAGGAGAACAGCAGAGACACCAACATTCATAACACGTTCATAAACATTCATAACACATGGTGATGAGAATAGAAGACATGAGGTCTGATATGTTACGTTTTGACTGAACATACATATCACTGTTAAACAGCTGTTCACAGCTGGATGAAACCATTTAGCTTTTTGTGACATTTATGAGCCAATCATTTGATAATTTGATAGCAAAAAAAAAGAAAAAAGCATGGGGGGACTTTTTTAATTATTTCCACATGACGACTCTAAGGTATTTTTTAGGTTTGGGTTGTGTAGTTACCTTGCCATGAAGTAACTCCAAATGTGGACAAGAAATAAAATAAAACAAGAATTCATACATTATGAATAATAACCAGCAGCTTCCGTATCTATGTGTGTTTAATATAAGGGGGGTCCCCGTGGAGGTCGGTGCGGTGGTCCGCTGCAATGTTCCCTCTAATATGTTTTAGGTCTGAGTAAACACTCAAACCTCCTGAGCAGACATCAGCAACTGCTGAGCAAACAGACATCACCTTGACACCAACTAGCCAAACATTAGATAATGCGATAATAATCTGTCTTGGAAGAGCCACCCATCGACTAATCTAATATACGGAAACTTTCCCCGTGTTTCTTCACTGGTCCAAGCCCGAAGAGCACAGTTTGCCGGCCACTGCTACAGAGCTGACAATGAGGTTATATCTTCCCTTCTTCTCTGGAGTCCTGCCTCAGGGCGGACCAGAGGTAGAAAACTGTCGTTCCCTGATGTCATCGCTAGGGACACAGGCATCAGTAAGCAGGAACTGGGGGTGGCAATGCAGAACCGGGATGTCTGGTGTGAACATTGGCGTGGCATTGTGAAATCCATGGTCTCGACCGCGGACAAAAAATGATGATGAGATAATGGCAATTTTTTTCCCCGTTCCTTTGTTGTTGTTGCAACTTGCATGGTTCGTTGTCAAAACTACACCAGTATTTATGCAATGATAAACTGTGATGGAGAACTCCCGAGGAAGAAGATCAAGCAGAAGGACCAACAACAATCATTAAGACAGGTGACAACCTTTAGAGTATATTATTTATAACTATATGGTGACAGCATATATGGCTAGTTAGCCATCTAGCTTTGGCTAGCCATCTTTATTATGGAGAAATACTCTGTTACAAGTAATCGTTCTTTTCACTTAAAATTCAAACTCCTCACTGTCTGTATGGTGTGCCTTTTTATTCTCTTCCAGGACGTCCCAACGGTCCCATGCAGACCATGATGTACCAAGCAAAGCTTCGCAGTTATCGTCATCGTAATATTTATTTCAATAAACAATTGTCATTGACTTGTCCATGCCTTTTTTAACTGTTGGTGGTTTCAAACGTTGCATGTACTGTATGTGTACTGTTATAATAATAATAATGTAGTGTAAACGTTATGTATTTAACAAAAGCCAATGCTCTTCATGTCTTATGACTGGAGATGACAATCATGACATCCTCCGTCCTGAATTCTGATTCAACAGGTGGTAGGTCATTAATGGTGCAAGATGACATGCTTTTTATTGCCTTGATTTGGATGAAACGTATACATGATATATTGTGTTGCCAGTTCTGCTTAATATAAGAAACTTTGGGCTAGTTTTCCTGTACATATAGCTTAATATCCATAGTTGCCCGTTGCTTTAGTTTGGGATTATTTCTGAAGTGTAGTTGCTTATTTGGACTTGCTTTCATGATTCTTTTTGAAAATAGCTGATGTAATCGGGCTCAAGTGGTGAAACTGGTTACTTCTTTTGGGTTTGTTTTCATAGATCTGGTCGATTGTTTCACTCACATAATCTGACATAATCTGTTGGTCGCGTCTGTAAACATCACATTGTCGCCAAATGGAAGTATGTAGGAGACTATAAATTATACACAACTATCATAGCTTGTACAGCGTTGTCCTGTTTAACTTTCATGTTGGCGTCCCGTGAAATAATGTGAGATAGCCATGCCTGTTCGTGTTTATTTTTTACAACGGAGTGGCTTCCGTCTTGCTTCGGTGGTGGAGCAGAGCAGGAAAACAAAATCTTGCTCTCTGCTGCCTCCAGGTGGGCAGGGTGTCCTCGACGCAAGGAACGCAACGCAAGCAATTTGGTTGCGTTGGCTTGGGATCAGATCTCAACCCGACGGAGCGAGACGCAAGACGTAACCGACGCAACGCAAGGGAGGAATTTCTCTCACCCAGCGTTGCTTATGTATTCTTGCGTCAATTACGTTCGACTCTGTCAAGCACTTTAACCTTTGGACTCAACAATAACAATTTGAGCTAGAGATGTGTCCACACTGACTACACACTACAAGTAAACAGTGTGAACCATTCATAGCGTCAGCTCACCTTCAGCTTTAGAGACTCCTCCACTTGTTGACGTTGAACTTGACATTGGTGAGTCAGCGTCTGTAGCTTCATGCTGGTCTGATGTCACAGCTATTGTTGAGTTAGAAAAGACAACAGACTTGTATAAGAAACCTCCAATTTAACAGTGTCAAATAGCTCTAGAGTCAAAATCATTTCTATAGAGTGTGTTCAGTAACAGTGTTAAATAGCTCTATATTGTGACAGTAATGATTGCTATAGAGTGTGTTCAGTAACAGTGTTAAATAGCTCTATATTGTGACAGTAATCATTGCTATAGTGTGTGTTCAGTAACAGTGTTGAATAGCTCTATGTTGTGACAGTAATGATTGCTATAGAGTGTGTTCAGTAACAGTGTTGAATAGCTCTATATTGTGTCAGTAATCATTGCTATAGAGTGTGTTCAGTAACAGTGTTGAATAGCTCTATATTGTGACAGTAATCATTGCTATAGAGTGTGTGTTCAGTAACAGCGTTCATCATCGTCATCATTGTTTTAGCGATCACGTCAGGGAACGACAAACCATTTACTAATGGTACGTTTATGTTATCACACACTGTATTAGTCTACATGTTATGGTTAATATCATCTGCATTCACAGTAGGATGTGAATGAGTTAACGCCTGCGTCGTGCAGGTCGTTACTGTCCAGGTTCAGGAGTGTCAGACTAGAGGAGTTGGAGCTGAGAACTGAGGCCAGGTCTTCACAGCATCTCTCTGTGAGTCCACAGCCCTCCAACCTGAATGGAGATGAACACATGAAAATGTTATTCTGTCTCATTAACTGTCTTTAGTCAAGTCCATTTTATTTGTATAACACATTTCATACCAGATAAACTCAGTGTGCTTCACATTAAAATAATACATTATTATAAATACACACACGCGTGCGCACACGCACACACGCGTGCGCACACACGCGTTCGCACGCACGCACGCACACACACACACACACACACACACACACACACACACACACACACACACACACACACACACACACACACACACACACACACACACACACACACACACACACACAGAGATTGTTCTAAACTTCAGTGGTTGTTTGGGATGGTTGAGGATGGTGCTACTGTGTATAACAGTTGTTCTCAATGTCGGGTCTGGGGACCTCCAGGGGTCCTCGAGGGGGTTCCAGCTAGAGGGACCTCCAGGGGTCCTCGAGGGGGACCTCCAGGGGTCCTCGAGGGGGTTCCAGCTAGAGGGACCTCCAGGGGTCCTCGAGGGGGTTCCAGTTAGGGGGACCTCCAGGGGTCCTCGAGGGGGTTCCAGTTAGGGGGACCTCCAGGGGTCCTCGAGGGGGTTCCAGCTAGGGGGACCTCCAGGGGTCCTCGAGGGGGTTCCAGTTAGGGGGACCTCCAGGGGTCCTCGAGGGGGTTCCAGTTAGGGGGACCTCCAGGGGTCCTCGAGGGGGTTCCAACTAGAGGGACCTCCAGGGGTCCTCGAGGGGGTTCCAGCTAGGGGGACCTCCAGGGGTCCTCGAGGGGGTTCCAGCTAGAGGGACCTCCAGGGGTCCTCGAGGGGGTTCCAGCTAGAGGGACCTCCAGGGGTCCTCGAGGGGGTTCCAGTTAGGGGGACCTCCAGGGGTCCTCGAGGGGGTTCCAGTTAGGGGGACCTCCAGGGGTCCTCGAGGGGGTTCCAGCTAGAGGGACCTCCAGGGGTCCTCGAGGGGGACCTCCAGGGGTCCTCACAATTGTGAGCTTGTATTGTCAAAGGAATTTCACAAATGTTGACGAATTGTGAGACATTTGGAACAATTTGCAACATTTTTAACACAAATCCTTTCTCATCATGGGGGTCCCTGCAGTGCTGCAGTCACAACAAATATTTTCATATTGATGGGGGTCTGAACCTCTGTAGCCAAATACATAATACCTGTAGTAGTATACATTTGGGGGGGGGGGGGGGGGGGGGGGGGTGCCAGCAGTAGCACATGGTGAATATCATGTGGGCGTGGGCGTTCTGGTCCCACTCTGGGCCTCTGGGCGAGTACCAGTGTTGTTTTCGTCGACTAAAACCAAGACGAAAAATGACCATCGACGAAAACTACATGGAAACTAAATGAAAACGTTAAGCTATGATGACTAAAACTAAGACTAAATATGTTTACAATTTCGTCAACAGATAAAAACTAGAGTAAAATATTAGGAAGGGACTAGTGGACAAGAGATCCAGTATAAGTAAGTCATTTTACACTTGGTTGCATGCTGGAAATTGCAGATCTACAAGATCAACATACATGGGCTATTTGAGGGCTATTTTCAGCAAGTGTAAAATCAGCCATTATGACGGCATCAAGGCCCGCCAAAACTCATTTTAGTCGACTAAATCACCTGTAGATTTAGTCGACTAAAATCTTATGACATTTAGTCATAACACTAATACATTCTGGGTGACTGAAATGTGACAAAATCTAAGTGAAAACTATTCTCGAGACTATGACTAAAACTAAAATAGAAATTCGCTGCCAAAAACAACACTGGCGGGTACAGCACGAAGCCAGTCTGTCACACACACACACACACACACACACACACACACACACACACACACACACACACACACACACACACACACACACACACACACACACAGTCAAACAGTTAGTTAGTTGTTAGTAGCCTCGGTACCCAGGTTTATATTTCCATTTATATCGGCTCAAAAATGAAAGCCTGGGGGGGGGGGGGGGACGACGACGACACATTTCCTGGTCTAGGAGTGGGAGTGGACTATACGGTGCAGAGGGGGCGTCACTCGAGATAATGGTGACGCCAGTTGTCTCTGCTGTTTTCTACACCAGGGAGGGAAGGGGCGGGCGGGGGGCGGACGGACAGACGGGGGGTGGGGGTGGGGGCCCCTCTAGAGCAGAAAGCACGCTGGCTAGTTAGTCAGTTAAACCATTTTGCGCGGCACCGAGTGCCGCGCTATGAGCTTGTAGATCTGCTATTTTTTTTAAATCGTGAAAATGTGCCTCAAATCTTTGAATATATATATTATTACAGAGTGAACATTTTAACTCAAATCTTTACTTCTGGGGAGGTCCCTGGAGAACAACATATTTTCAGATGGGGGGGGGGGGGGGGGGGCGGGGGGGCAGAGGCATATTACATATCATTTTTGGGGTCCTTGACATGAAATATTGAGCACCACTGATACAGAAATGATGATTTCAGAAAACAGGATTTTGAAGACATTTTTTAAATGTCGACGTCAGGCCTAAATGGGTTAAACAAAGCAGTTGAACATTCAGAATTAAGCAATATTGCACGAGAGGCCCGGTGTGCTTTACCGTTGTTTAATGGCACGCCTGCGTTGCTGCAGGAACAAGCCGATAGGCCAGTTCCACGGACGCGCACACACAGGCGTCAAAGGGGGCTTCAGCCCGTGCCCCTTTTACCCGTCTGTAAAACAACTGCCCTCTCCAGACCACGAATGCAGCATTTACTACATGGTGAAAGAAATGCAAATGCCACACTCCTTGAACACGACGCGTTGTGAGCTTGTAGATCTGCTATTTTCGCTATTCGCCAAAAGTGCCCTCACTCTCCGCGCGTCCCTGGCGAGTTCCGTAGGCAACGTGTCGCTTACGGAAGGGCAACTCGATGAGACCCATTTGTTTTTTGTTTGCATGCGTTCCGGTTCCTCCTGCAACTTGCGCGCCTCCTCTGCGCCCTGCTCAGATCTGAAGCGGCCCCTCCCTAACGTGCATTTGTTTTGACAGTTTATCCCCGGACCCCGCCCCCCCCCCCCGTCAAGAGGAAACAACACTCTGGCGCAGAGCACAGCATGCTAACGAAATGACGTTTAGAGGCAGGCTCGAGCGTCACTTGCAGTCGCAGGTATGTTGATGTGTTCATTGTTTTTAGTAGTACTAACGTTAACCCGTTTAGACTGGAGGACGATTCTACAAAATGTCTTCTATATCCTGACAGTGTTCTGAAAAACCCATATTTCTACGTCAGTGGTTTTCAAACTATTTCATGTCATGGACCCCCACAAATGATATTTATAATTGAAAATATGTTGTTCCAGGGACCTCCCCAGAAGCAAAGATTTGAGTTAAAAGAATATATATTCAAAGATTTGCGCCACATTTTCACAATTTTTCAAAAGTAGCAGACCTACAAGCTCGTAGCGTGCCACCGAGTGGCGCGCTACGAGCTTGTAGATCTGCTATTTTTCAGTAGCTAAAGTGTAACATAATGCTTAACCCATTCTGGGCGGGAACCCCTTTTGGTGTTTTAAGCATTATGTTATACTTTAGCTATTGAAAAAGCAGATCTACAAGCTCGTAGCGCGGCACTCGGTGCCGCGCTACGAGCGTGTAGGTCTGCTATTTTTTTTTAATCCTGAAAATGCGGTGCAAAACGTTTTTAACCACCAATAAAGAAACAGGTTTTTCAGAAAACTGTCAGGATTTAGAAGGCATTTGTAGAATCGTCCTCAGGTCTAAATGGGCATTATTGTTTGAAAATGTGGTTGTGAAAATGTGGTACAAATCTTTGAATATATTCTTTCAGAGCGAACGTTTTTAACTCATTTCTTTCCTTCTGGGGGAGTCCCTGGAACAACATATTTACAGATGGGGGTCGGCGGCCAATTACATTTATGTTTGGGGCTCCTTGACATTTTTGTCACCCCCCCCCCCCCCCCTACATGCTCACAACGCCGCGCAAATGCTCGTTGTGAGCATGTAGATCAGATATTTTGTTAATGGTTGCCTCTTTCTTAGGTCATATTTGACAATTTGACCAATGTTTGACATTGTTTTTATAGTAGTTTGTTCATCACTTATACAATTTACAAGTTAGGCATTTACACAGTGATTTACAGTATAGAACAACACATTGAAATACATCAAATACATGAAAAATAGTCATCAAGAATCATAAGTAAGCTAAGAACGTAACATCCGTCTAACAGTAGAATATCTGTACAGTGAGTATAAAATGCTGTCCAAATGACATAAGTTGAGCCTATTCACACGCCTGTAAGGTCGTCGAGGCTAGGCCAAGTGCTACTTATGATGCTAATGGTCCAAAGTGTACAGATACAGAATACTGCATGTCACTTTGTTTACTGTTGATTGAGAAAACAATGTTGCACATTAAGCTAATCGTCTGGGGACCCCCTGGGGGTCCAGACCCACAGTTTGATAACCACTGGTCTCTCTGGGTGTTGTCTCCACCATCTGAAGTGAGGAAAAGTCTTAACCGGCCACACCTGAGTCTTAACCGGCCACACTTGAGTCTTAACCAGCCACACCTGAGTCTTAACCGGCCACACTTGAG
>NC_136812.1:54570303-54585303 GCF_951216825.1 Electrona antarctica | reverse complement strand
CAGTGTTTGTTAACTGGCTAGACAGCGTAACAGGCTGCTGCACCTCCATTGGACTGTCTGTTGCCTCACTAGTAGGCGAGGTCTTACTGTTACCCACTGCACTGTTAGCAGGGGCAGCTACTCCGCCACCATCACTGCTGGCTGGGTCAGCCGCCGTGCCACCTGCAGTACTGTTAACCTGTGAAACCTCGCTAGGTGCAACCTCATTGGCTTTGGACACAGCCCTAGTTACAGGTGTACTCAATGCACTGCCAGCTGTAGCACTGTTCACCGGCAAAACTGTAGTGTTTGCCATTTTGCTTGTTGTGGGCACAGCCCTAGTGACTTGAACTGTACTCTTTGAACTGCTGATGTTTGCTGGTAAACCTACTGTGAACAGTTTGGCTGATTGACTGTTTGTGGGCACAGCCCTAGTGACTGAAGTACTGTTTTCACTGCCACTTATTGCACTGTTCACTGGCAAAGCTGTGCTTGCCATTTCACTGTTTGTGGGCACAGCCCTAGTGACTGATTGTTCCTCATCAACATTCCTAGTTGTGTTTGACACTGAGGAGGAAGGAGCCGCGGACCCCCCTTCTGTCACCAGAGGAGCAGCGCGCTCCTCCGCTTGTGACGGGACCCCCCGCGCACCACCCCCCTCCCTCCTGTTCACACCAGAAGGACCCGCCGTAGCGCTGCCGCCCGTTCGGTTTCTATGAGGACATGATCCACGTTTGTGTCCTACGTCACCACACTCAAAACATTTCATGCTCCCAGAGCTTGCATAAACCATGTAATGTCCCTCTCCATGTTTAACTCTGAAGGACACCTCCAATGACTGTGTTGGTGATTCGAGGAACATAAACACTTGCCTTCATAGCGATAGCATGTGACTGAGCTTGGGATCTTTACACCCGAGCCCCACAGTTTTGAAACCACTAGCAAACTTTCCAAACCTGCGGAGCTCTTGCTCCAATAGCTCATTTGGTATGAAAGGTGGAACTCCCGAAATAGTGATCCTTATTGAAGGAGTCGCTAACGGAGTCACCTCAACATACAGATCACGTATGATGATACCGCTCTCAATCAGCTGATTTACAAAGCGCTCTCCTTTCATAAACACAACAACCGCTTTGTTCATACGTGAGGCAAAACACATGTTATCGTGTCCGATGGCATCACCTACGGCTAACAACACCTCCTCCATAGGTATACCTGGATCAGGCGTTAACCTGGTCCCGTGTCGAATTGACACGAGCGGCGTCTCGGCGGACGCCATGGTCCCCACGGACCGCAGTCCCACAAACTTTAAAAGCACGACAAAAAAGTACACTTACCTGACCATGCAGTAACAGAGGGGAAAAACAGATGGAAAAGAAAAACAAACAAACTTAAACTCCACGCCACCACCACTCACTCAGCACCGCCGCCTCCCACGCACACACACAGCATGCAGAGAGAGAGAGAGAGAGAGAGAGAGATAAAGGACTACTGACCTGAGCTCCTTCAGTCTACAATGTGTTGACATCAGTCCAACACAGAGACGCTTAACGCCTGCGTTGTGCAGGTCGTTACGGTCCAGGTCCAGGAGTGTCAGACTAGAGGAGTTGGAGCTGAGAACTGAGGCCAGATCTTCACAGCATCTCTCTGTGAGTCCACAGTGATCCAACCTGAATGGAGATGAACACATGAAAATGTTATTCTGTCTCATTAACTGTCTTTAGTCAAGTCCATTTTATTTGTTTAACACATTTCATACCAGATAAACTCAGTGTGCTTCACATTAAAATAATACATTATTATAAATAAACACACACGCGCACGCACACACACACACGTGCGTGCACACACACACGCAGACGCGCGCGTGCACGCACGCACGCACACACACACACACACACACACAGTGGTGGAAAGTAACTATAGTTACTACTGTAGTTACTTTGTTTAGACAGCGTTTAGAAAGCTTGTGGGCAAAATCCCCGTCAAATCTGAGGTAAGATTCCGTTGCCAATTTTTGCCAATGAATGCATGAATCTCTTACTTAAGGGCATCTAACGAAGTTAAGAGACAAACTTATCAGGCCAAGTCCATGATTAAAACCTGTCACCCGTGGGCCGTGGCTCATTGAAACACATAACGCGCGCGCGTGTGTGTGTCTCTGTGTCTCTGACGTCATTGTCTGTCTGTCTGTCTGTCTGTCTGTCTCTGTGTCATTGTCTGTCTGTCTGTCTGTCTGTCTGTGTCATTGTCTGTCTGTCTGTCTGTCTGTCTGTGTCATTGTCTGTCTGTCTGTATGTCTGTCTGTCTGTCTGTGTCATTGTCTGTCTGTGTCATTGTCTGTCTGTCTGTGTCTCTGGGTCATTGTCTGTCTGTCTGTCTGTGTCTCTGGGTCATTGTCTGTCTGTCTGTCTGTCTCATTGTCTGTCTGTCTAATTGCCCATGGCTCTGTCTTATGACATTTATGTGACAGCTACAGGTGTTAAGTATTACTTCTGTTCTTTATTAACATTGGTTATTATGGTGGTACTTGGAGAGACAGATATTTTCTGTCTGTGTCATTGTCTGTCTGTGTCATTGTCTGTCTGTCTGTCTGTGTCTCTGGGTCATTGTCTGTCTGTCTGTCTGTGTCTCTGGGTCATTGTCTGTCTGTCTGTATGTCTGTCTGTCTGTCTCATTGTCTGTCTGTCTAATTGCCCATGGCTCTGTCTTATGACATTTATGTGACAGCTACAGGTGTTAAGTATTACTTCTGTTCTTTATTAACATTGGTTATTATGGTGGTACTTGGAGAGACAGATATTTTCTGTCTGTGTCATTGTCTGTCTGTGTCATTGTCTGTCTGTCTGTATGACTGTCTGTCTGTGTCTCTGGGTCATTGTCTGTCTGTCTGTCTGTGTCTCTGGGTCATTGTCTGTCTGTCTGTCTGTCTGTCTGTCTGTCTGTCTGTCTGTCTCATTGTCTGTCTGTCTAATTGCCCATGGCTCTGTCTTATGACATTTATGTGACAGCTACAGGTGTTAAGTATTACTTCTGTTCTTTATTAACATTGGTTATTATGGTGGTACTTGGAGAGACAGATATTTTCTGAGGTGGTACTTGGTATAAGGTTGAACCACTGCCCTAGCAGCAAATAGTAACACTTTTTGATTATATGCTATTTACAAATCAAGAAATCATGGCATTAATACAATATCTTCTTCTATACATTTTCAGCATGTCCTACCAGACAGAAAAGCTTTCGCCAAAGACCTGGACGCAGCATATGCCTTGATGGAGAAGGAGCTAAAAAAAACACTGGATGCGCAGCCATATGTATCAACAACAGCAGACATATGGAGTGCGAACAACAAAAGTTTCATGGGGGTGACAGTCCACTGGATAGATCCAGGTACTTTGAAAAGAAAGAAGGCAGCGATAGCTTGTAAAAGGTTCAGAGGCCGTCACACATATGATGCAATTACAACTGAGCTGGAGGACATTTTCTCAAAATATGGATTGAACCACAATAAAGTGACTGCATGTGTGACGGACAATGGCAGTAACTTTGTGAAGGCTTTCAAAGAGAATCATCAGCAGCAGCAGCAAGAGTCAGCAGATGAAGAGGAGCTCGACGAAGATGAGCGCGACGAAGAGGAGGTGACCTTTACAGACCTCAATACTGTATTCGACACGGCCATGGATGATAATGCCCAGCCTGGTTTATTTGCATTGCCCAACCACTATCGATGTGCAGCCCATACACTTAATCTAATTGCCAATAATGAGGTTGATAAATGGCTGTCATCTCATTCAGAATCGAGGGCTGTGTATCGCAGTGCTACAGCCAAATGTTCAGCGCTGTGGTCCAGAGCCAGCCGATCCACAGTAGCATCAGAGAGCCTGGAGAGGTTCAGTGATCGAAAGCTGATTGTCCCCACAGCGACACGGTGGAACTCATTTCACGATGCATATTCACGGATCACATCAATGCCCCTCGCTGACATCAACAACATCAGCACAGAGTTTCAGATTAAATGTATGAACGAGAGGGAGTACCTGCTTCTCAAAGAATATTGTGCCATTTTGAAGCCCTTCACCATCGCACTTGACATTCTGCAGGGTGAGGATACTTGTTTTTATGGGATGCTTCAACCAGCGCTAGAAATTCTAATGGCCAGAACCATGGCATTGAAAAATGGCCCATCGCAGATGACCACTGGACTGCCTGAGGCAATAGTGGGCGCAATTCAAAATCGATTTGCGGGGATTTTCGACTCCAAGGATGCGTTGCTGGCCGCTGTCTCACTGCCCAAATTCAAATTACACTGGGTAAAAGAAGAAGACAGACGAGATCACATTAAGCTCTTGCTCACTATGGAGTGTCGCAAACTTGAGCCTGCACCCACCAATAACCCAACGCCTGACACTGAATCTGCTGATGCTGCTAGCGAGGAGGATGACTTATTTTCCTTTGAAAAAGGACCCGGTGAGACTGCCGCTATGTCTGTGGAAAACGAGGTAACTGCTTATCTCTGCAACAGTGCCAAAACGATGGAAAGCCTGCACCAGTTTCCAAGAATAAAACAAATTTCACTCCGTTATAATGCCCCAACAGCCTCCAGTGCACCAGTTGAAAGGCTGTTCAGTCTTGGCAGTCTTGTACTCACCCCAAAACGAAATCGTCTCGGTGACGGACGCTTCCAACAGCTTCTTCTGATGCGTTTTAACAGATACTTTAGTCTACAGACAGTGTCTGTAGACTAGACAGTGGATTAGGCTAGCTCCAGAGACAGTGGTGTGTTTTATTTTATTTTTAGGCTATGCTTAGCCAACATAATAAGCTATGCCTATTTGCCTATTGCCTAAGTTCTGATCTGTGAAAGTGACCTAATGTGATCCTGGGCTCTACACACCCTCCGCCAAACCTGGGGAGAGCAACGGACTTGAACTCATGCTTCCTTCATGCATGAGTGTCCAGAGGCCTTTGTTTTGATTTTATTTATTTTATTTGGCTGTGTTTTAAGCCCAATTGAGCCTAAACGCTGTTAGTGTTTACATCCAAAAGGTACACATGCACTTTTTGTTTAATTGTTGAAAAATGTACATGCCTTGTTCTTGTGTGAAAGTGAAATGCACTATTTTGTTGGCTTATGAAGCCAGTAGGCTAACATTTATTTTCATTGTTGGAGACATTTTATTGCTGCTAGCCTTTTTTGTTTTAAACAGGAACCCCTTTTGGTGTTTTGAGCGTTATGTTATACTTTAGCTATTGAAAAATAGCAGATCTACAAGCTCATAGCGCGGCACAGAGCTACGAGCTTGTAGCTCTTCTATTTTTGAAAAACCTTGAAAATGTGGCACGAATCTTTGAATATATATTCCTTCAGAGCATACGTTTTTTGTAGAATCGAGCTCAGGTCTAAATGGGTTAATATAAGCTGTGTGTGTTTATGGCGTGTTGAGCCTTGTGTTTGTATTTTCCACATAGCCAAAATGTTTCTCTACCTCTAATCTAAGCATATTGAAAAAGCACCTTAAACAGCACTTTCATTTGCATTCTAATGCTGCTCAGGCTGTCCCTGTTCTGTATGTGGACTTTAATAAAAGGCATAGAAAGTGGTTTGTGTCTTGTGATGTCATCATGTCATTATAGGCTACATTTATAGAAGGTATACAGTAGGTCTATTGTGTGTCATATGAAAACACCTACAAAGATTTGAATTAATTAACAATTTAAATAATTAAATTCATGTAATTAAAAATCTTATAATTCATCTGCCTGCACAGTGCACAGCTGTGTCCATTCTGTCCAATATATAATACAAAAGATTGTTCAATTTGAGCATTTAAAAAAAAATGTAATATGTACCGGTAATAGTAATATTAATATATTACTCTTGCTCAGACAGTAATATGTAATACAATATATTACTTTAAAATTAAGGTAATAATTAATAAGTAATATATTCCAAATATAAAGTAATATACCCAACACTGCGTGTGCGTGCATGCGTGTGTGTGTGTGTGTGTGTGCGTGCGTGCGTGCGTGTGTGTGTGTGTGTGTGTGTGAGTGAGAGTATGAATGTATATGCACAAAAGTATGTTTATAACAGGAAGGCAATTCCTGGAACAGGAAGCTCGCAAGATGGTCACATAATTCGTCAGGACACAATTTTTGCCATAACACCGCCCACGCTGCGAGGCTCCGTTCAGGAACAGCTCCGTTACAGGAACAGGCCTGTAACTGCTGAGTGCTGAACTGGAGGTAGAGGTAGTGTAGGACGCAACGCAGTGAGTGCAAAAATGAAAAATGAAGACCGCCCACTTGATTTTTTTTGTTTTGATTTGTTTGCAAATCAATGTCTTAAATGGCAATAGAGACTTTGTTATTAATTTTTTCCAAAGTTTATTGAGATGCATCGAGTGCACTACAGAGAATGATACAGCCAGCCGTGAGAGAAATTTCAGACTTCTAAATGACTACACTCAAGCCGTTGGTTCGATCCTATCTGCTATTCAGGAAAGTGACCATGATGCAGATGCTAGAGAGACTGACTCCCCCCTGACTCTAACACATTTTGGACTGAGGTCCATTTTTCTGAAAAACCCATTATCTCTATTGGGCCACAGCCCCCCATCTCAAAATATGTAGTTCCAGGGACCCCCCAGAAGCCAATATTTTAGTTAAAAATGTTCGCTCTGAAATATATATTCAAAGATTTGAGCCACATTTTCACAACTTTTCAAAAATAGCAGACCTACAAGCTCGTAGCGCGCCACTCGGTGCCGCGCTATGAGCTTGTAGATCTGCTATTTGTCAATAGCTAAAGCATAACATAATGCTTAAAACACCAAAAGGGGTTCCCGCAAAAAATGGGCTAAGCAAACAACTTCTCGTTTTGTTTCTGTCTTTACTACTCCTGTATCTACCAACCGCTTGAGGTCTCTGAACTGGGAATGGAGATGAATGATGAAATCTGGAAGAAGGGTTTATCGAGAACACCTTCTTGTTCCATTAATGCCAGATATCAGCTAATACAATATAAAGTCATGCACAGATTGCACTATTCCAAGACAAAACTGCACAGGATCTATCCGACTACAACTTCTCCGATGTGTGATAGATGCAAAACAGCAGAGGGCAGCCTAACACATCTATTTTGGCTCTGTCCACAGCTACACAGTTTTTGGTCAAAGATTTTTGAATGGTTTTCTAAAGTGTATAAAAAACGTTATAATAATTGACCCTCAATTGGCTTTATTTGGATGTTCAGAGAATATACAGATGAAGAACAAGAGCTTTGATGCTCGGAATGGTTGCAGCGAAGAAAATATTTCTGTTGGATTGGAAATCATCCTCTCCTCCTTGCTTCATGAAGTGGCTTAACGAGATGACTGTAATCATACAGATGGAGAGAATCAGATCCCACAAGACATTCATAAAAACATGGACTCCCTAAAAGGACAGACAAAGATCAAACGCATGAATGTATAAGGTGAAAGAAATGCACAATGTATGGCAGTGCTCTGTTTGTCTGTTTTTGTTTTGTTATGTATAGGCCTATGTTATATTATGTTGATTTAGTTTATTATTGTCATTATTAATATGATTACTTTGACATGTGTGTAGGCCTACTAATGTTTTAAATATAGGCTATGTTGAAAAAAACAAGAGGGGCCCATGGAGGCAGAAGTGGGGTCCGGGGACAACCAGGGCCCTATGTAGCAGTGGTTCCCAAACTTGTTCATGCGAAGGACCCCCAAATTGACACTAATTACCCCGAGGACCCCCATTTGAAAATATATGCCAGGGACCCCCCATAAGAGAAGATTTTTACGGCTCTAGCAGTGATTCTCAACCCGTTTAATTTCAAGGACCCCCCCCCCCCCCCCAGTTTGACATGCATTAGTCTACGGGCCCACATTTAATGGCATTTCTATGTCTGCGACCCCCGATTTATATCGTAAAATCAATGTAAATTTAACTCTGAGAGTGTAAAAATGGTTCCATTTGTACACTCTCAGAGTTGCAGACCCATAAGGGTCCATTTGGTTCCAAACTATCATTTAGCTGGGGACCCCCTGGAACTCTCTCAAGGACCCCTGGGGGTCCCCGGACCCCGCTTTGGGAACCACTGGAGCGTCGCAGTCCTTCCCCATTTCAGCCAACAGCCGAGTTGACAAAACATGACAATAAACACACTTTGTGTGTGTGTTGTACCTGCCCTTTTTTTTCGTCTTTCTAATTATCTGTTCGGCCCCCCAAAAAAATGTGTTTATTGTCATGATTTGTCAACTGGGCTGTTGGCTTTGTCCGAGGCTTACAGGTCTTTGAATACATACTTTTTGAAACGTCTATGGGGAAAATGAACGGGGAATTATTTCCTGGTGCCCTCGTCGTTCTGACGCTCTATACACATCAGCTATTAAAAAAGAAAATCTTGATATTCTTTGAAACTTATTGAATGTAGTGGCTATTTGTCAACAACAATACAACTCCTAAAGGCCTCTGAGGCACCGGGTATAGTGGATCTTACGCACATGGTAAGAGACACTTTTCTATAGATATGATCACTGAAACTAAAAAAGCCATTAAAGGGACACTTCATCCCTTTTGCAACCAGATCTATTTTAATGATGTTTGGGAGACAAGACACACTTTCCTGGGGGTTTTTTACGTGGGTAATATGTGTTTTTAGATATTTTAATATTTCAAAGTGTCCATGAACTCCATGATGTCATGGACACTGGGCTCACTTCATTCCTGGACTACAATTCCCATACTGCTTTGGTGCACTGCTCCTCCTTGTGGATAGGGGCTGTCTTACTGAGACAACATGTAGTCCAGGAAGTAATGTAGTAGTGAGCCCAGTGTCCATGACATCATGGAGTTCATAGACACTTTGAAATAGTAAAATATCTAAAAACACAAAAACCCACAGGAAAGTGTTTATTGTCTCCCAAAGATCATTAAAGGTGTAGTGAAATGAAAAATACATTTTTCACACTTTTAGTTTTTCACCCTATCCGTGGTCATCATAATCATGGGCTACCTAACGGGTGCCAACATATATTTTTTAATTACTTCCTGAAAACAAAAATGTGCTGCGTGATGACGTGCCGAGGCCCACCTCAATAAAAGCCAATAGAAATTAAGCTCACCAGTTTGATTCCCATGCTTCATTGTCCTCCTCCACAGCTGGTTTTGATTAAAGAACTACTCCGTTTTTTAATATCATTCAAGATGACATCCAAACAGTGTATTACTCGTTTTAAACTTAATCATCACGCTAAAATATGTATATAGGTTGTGTATAGGTTAGAAATAATCCCCTGGCTTTGCTCCACTAGACTCTGTCACTTTGTTTACAAATTACACTGCACGTGAGAGACTTCCTCTCCCATAGCCTGGAGGGATGCGACGCTCTGATTGGTTCAGAAACTCCAGAGCCAGTGTTTCAATCTGAAACTTCAAAATAAAATGCCATTTCCGTTTCACTACACCTTTCAAATAATAGCAGGGGGCGGACTTGTAAAGATTTTGCTTTTGGTGACTAGTTTCTGAATTTTGGCGTGGTGTTAGGTATTGGTATAAGGTTTTCAAAAAGCTGTGCAAACACGTTGGGAGCGCCCCCTAGTGGTCTGTTTGCACAGACTCAAATATTGGATACATATAGGTATGGTTGAAAACGAAAATAATTGATAAAATAGATTTTTCAATGGATTCTGTTACTATTGGGTGTGCTAAATAACATACTAAAATTTTAGGAACGAACAACCAGAAAGGCATAATTTTCAAGATGGTGTCCACGGTGGCGAAAATGGGCTAAAATGCCTATAAACTGGGATTTAATATGTAATATGTAAATCATAACAATAATGCACTTCGTAACTACTTTTTGAATTTTGGCATGGTGTTAGGTATGGGCATAAGGTTTTCAAAAACCATTGCAAACTAATTTGGCTCGCCCCCTAGTGGTCGGTTTGCAATGGAACCACTATTAGATATGTCAGATATGGTTGGAACCCCTAATAATTGATAGAATAGATTTCTTTCAATAGGTTCTGTTACCATTGGGTGTGCTAAATAACATACAAAAATTTTACGGCAAAACGAACAACTTGAAAGGCATCATTTTCAAGATGGCGTCCACGATGGCTGCTGTAATAGTGATGATTTCGGACAGTACTGTATGGGGAGCACCGAGTCTGACGTCAATATCGGTAGAGGGCGCTATAGGTCTGCGAGTTAATGTACTTTTTATTTGCATTGTAATCCCCATAGGGTTTTTTCAGATCGCCTCAAGAACTGTTTGAAAAATAAACAAATCATCCCGGCCGTTTCACTCATTTGGATATGAAGAATCAACTGACTACGAGAAACCAGTCAAAACGCTGCTGCTGAATTTTCGCTAGGAACAGTAATAATAAGTGACTGCTGGCTGTCACCTCCCTGACAAGGACAGTTTGTTAAAGATGGAGTGCCACAATGTTTGTATTTTTCCAGTTTTTCATGTGTCTATGAGGTGCCAGTACTTCATTAGACACCCTGGAGTCATTTGTATGTGCAATGGTGTATTAACGTTGTATTTAGGGTTTCTTCCTGGAGGCTGAACCCTTGACAGTCAAACGGGCCAATGAAATAAACAGTAATATAGTGACATCACATTATCAGCCCCTCCCCTGTGGGTGCGGCTTCAGTTCAGGGGGATCACCACTGAACTGGTGGGCGTGCCCACATAAAAACAACATTTTAACAAATACTGTACACTTTTTTGAAAATAATTATACCTCCTTATATAACAATAAGACCTGATGATCATGTTTTAGGGTGGAAAAGAATCGCGGCACTCCATCTTTACATTATTTTTAAATTCATGGATGAATAAAGAAAGGGATGAATGAAAAATATAGGTTAATGAAAATATGTCTGCAGGCATTTAGGCCTATATGTCTATATTAAAAAGGTAATTATTTTAAAATAACATAGGCCTATGATTATTATCAATAAATTAATATTATATCCATTATCCAGCAATATGTGCACCACCTTGACAATATGAAAACATCAGCAGCATGATTAACCACATGAACCCCCGCTACTTAAGCCTGGGGGGGATACGGCAAAAAACAGCCGATCTATAAGCAACGCGACGTCCGTGTTGTGAGCTTGTAGATTGGGTACTTTTGGTAAAGAATTACCAAAAGTAGCCGATTCTTTAAGTACATTTTGCTGCCAAATACTTTTGTACTTTTACTCAAGTACATTTTGAACTCTGGACTTTTACTTGTAACGGAGTAGTAGTTCTACATTGCAGCATTGACACTTTTACTTAAAGTAAAAGATTTGAGTACTATTTTCCACCACTACAGGGGAAGTACAGTACGATTACAAGGTCTGCCAAAAGCATGGAACCTATAGAAAAGCCTTTCGGCTTGTTTCCATTGGTGTCCTCAGTCACGTACTACTCAATTCATTAAAAAAAAAAAAAGTCTCACAAACCACATCTCATATCAGTCTCACAACACGATGGCATCATTCACAACATGTGTGTAACAAGTAGCCAATCTACAAGCTCACAACACGATGCCATCATTCACAACATGTGTGTAACAAGTAGCCAATCTACAAGCTCACAACACGATGACATCATTCACAACATGTGTGTAACAAGTAGCCAATCTACAAGCTCACAACACGATGGCATCATTCACAACATGTGTGAGCTAACCAATGAAAAGAGCTTTGACTAAAATAATTACTTCATTGGATCAATATTGGAACACAGGTTATTTCTTGGAACATTCTTGGTCTACAACTAAACGGAGCTGCATGCGCTTATGACGGAAACAACACAAATAAAAACTTTGGCGAAAACATAAGCCCAACACGAGGATGTAAAGGAAACATTCAGTCACATTGTGCAGTTTGCTAATTAATTCACAACGGTCAATATAAGTAAAATATTATAGCCTTTCCATAGGAGTATATTTTTATATTTTCCAAGAAGAACACAGCCAGTAGCATATTAAGTAAAACATTATAGTGGCTATAGGCTATTATGGGAAATGTACACTAACTCATTTACCTCAGAGAATGTTTTCATTCAGGATAAAACCATAAAATGGTCTATGGTCTAATCTCATGGAATAAATGGATGAGGTGGACCCTCTTGTAAACAAGTGTAGTGCTTGGGTCGTCCACTCACAGTTAACAGTTTTTGTGTATTGAGTTGTGCTTGAAATGTACTGTAATTCTGCAAACTGTTAATAAATACTTCCATCAATCAATCACAGCACACACATGCGCGCGCACACACACGCACGCACGCCGCGCGCACGCATCATGGGGGTCCCTGCAGTGCTGCAGTCACTACAAATATTTTCATATCGATGGGGGTCTGAACCTCTGCGGCCAAATACATAATACCTGTAGTAGTATATATTTGGGGGGGGGGGGGGGGTCCTTCCTTCCTTGAAATGGAAAAGGGCTGAGAATCTGTGGGTATATATATATATATATGCAGTGTGGCGGTCTCACCAGCAGACGGTGCTGTAGAGCGGTGGCCAGGTGCCAGCAGTAGCACAGGGTGATAAACATCATGGCGTGGTCGTTCTGGTGCCACTCTGGGCCGCTGGGCGGGTACCAGTGTTGTTTTCGTCGACTAAAACCAAGACGAAAAATGTCCGTCGACTATGCCTTTTTTCACTGACGAAAACTACATGGAAACTAAATGAAAACTTTAAGCTATGATGACTAAAACTAAGACTAGATACGTTGACAATTTCGTCAAACAGATAAAAACTAGAGTAGCAGATCTACAAGCTCACAACGCGTCGCAACGCAACGCGTTGTGAGCACATCAACATACCTGGGCTATTTGAGGGCTATGTGTAGGGCTAAGTGTAAAATCAGCCATTATGACGGCATCAAGGCCCGCCAAAACACATTTTAGTCGACTAAATCACCTGTAGATTTAGTCGACTAAGATCTTATGACATTTTTAGTCGACTAAGATCTTTCGTGAAAATGTTTTGAATATATTATTACAGAGTGAACATTTTAACTCAAATCTTTGCTTCTGGGGAGGTCCCTGGAACAACATATTTTCAGATGGGGGGGGGGGAAGGCATGTTACATATATTTTTTGGGGTCCTTGACATGAAATATTGAGCACCACTGATACAGCAATTATGATTTCAGAAAACAGGATTTTGAAGATTTTTTTAAAAATGTCGACGTCAGGCCTAAATGGGTTAAACAAAGCAGTTGAACATTCAGAATTAAGCAATATTGCACGAGAGGCCCGGTGTGCTTTACCGTTGTTTAATGGCACGCCTGCGTTGCTGCAGGAACAAGCCGATAGGCCAGTTCCAGGGGCGCGCACACACAGGCGTCAAAGGGGGCTTCAGCCTCTGCCCCTTTTACCCGTCTGTAAAACAACTGCCCTCTCCAGACCACGAATGCAGCATTTACTACATGGTGAAAGAAATGCAAATGCCACACTCCTTGAACACGACGCGTTGTGAGCTTGTAGATCTGCTATTTTCGCTATTTTTGTCCAAAAGTGCCCTCACTCTCGGCGCGTCCCTGGCGAGTTCCGTAAGCAACGCGTCGCTTACGGAAGGGCAACTCGATGAGACTCGATTTGTTTTTTGTTTGCATGCGTTCCGGTTGCTCCTGCAACTTGCGCGCCTCCACGGCGCCCTGCTTAGATCTGATCTCCCTCTAACGTGCATTTGTTTTGACAGTTTATCCCCGGACCCCGCCGCCTCCCCGCCGGTTACAAGAACAAGGTCGTCCTTGTACGAGAGAAGGAAATAAAATGCCCCCCCCCCCCCCCCCCCGTCAAGAGGAAACAACACTCTGGGGCAGAGCACAGCATGCTAACGAAATGACGTTTAGAGGCAGGCTCGAGCGTCACTTGCAGTCGCAGGTATGTTGATGTGTTCATTGTTTTTAGTAGTACTAACGTTAACCCGTTTAGACTGGAGGACGATTCTACAAAATGTCTTCTATATCCTGACAGTGTTCTGAAAAACCCATATTTCTATGTCAGTGGTTTTCAAACTATTTCATGTCAAGGACCCCCAAAAATGATATGTAATTGGCCGCTGACCCCCCATCTGAAAATAAGTTGTTCCAGGGACCTCCCCAGAAGCAAAGATTTGAGTTAAAAGAATATATATTCAAAGATTTGCGCCACATTTTCACGATTTTTCAAAAATAGCAGATCTACAAGCTCGTAGCACTCTGTGCCGCGCTATGCGCTTGTAGATCTGCTATTTTTCAGTAGCTAAAGTGTAACATAATGTTTGAAATGTTTTATAGTAGTTTGTTCATCACTTATACAATTTACAAGTTAGGCATTTACACAGTGATTTACAGTATAGAACACATTGAAATACATCAAATACATGAAAAATAGTCATCAAGAATCATAAGTAAGCTAAGAACGTAACATCCGTCTAACAGTAGAATATCTGTACAGTGAAACTATGAGAATTCAATGCTGTCCAAATGACATAAGTTGAGCCTATTCATACGCCTGTAAGGTCGTCGAGGCTAGGCCAAGTGCTACTTATGATGCTAATGGTCCAAAGTGTGCAGATACAGAATACTGCATGTCACTTTGTTTACTGTTGATTGAGAAAACAATGTTGCACATTAAGCTAATCGTCTGGGGACCCCCTGGGGGTCCAGACCCACAGTTGATAACCACTGGTCTCTCTGGGTGTTGTCTCCACCATCTGAAGTGAGGAAAAGTCTTAACCGGCCACACCTGAGTCTTAACCAGCCACACATGAGTCTTAACTGGCCATGTGTGAGTCTTAACCAGCCACACATGAGTCTTAACCAGCCACACATGAGTCTTAACCGGCCACACATGAGTCTTAACCGGCCACACATGAGTCTTAACCGGCCACACATGAGTCTTAACCGGCCACACATGAGTCTTAACCGGCCACACATGAGTCTTAACCGGCCACAGTTATCTCGCAGGATGATATCATTGTTGTAGTAACATATTATAAACC
>NC_136812.1:54529785-54570103 GCF_951216825.1 Electrona antarctica | reverse complement strand
GACGCAGGCGTTAAGCGTCTCTGTGTTGGACTGATGTCAACACATTGTAGACTGAAGGAGCTCAGGTCAGTAGTCATTTATCTCTCTCTCTCTCTCTCTCTCTCTCTCTCTCTCTCCCTCTCTCTTTCTTTCTTATCTCTCTCTCTCTTTCTTATCTCTCTCTCTCTCTCTCTCTCTCTCATTCTCTCTCTCATTCTTCTCTCTCTCTCTCTCTCTCTCTCTCTCTCTCTCTCTCTCTCTCTCTCTCTCTCGTGCGCATGTGCGAGCGTGTGTGGAGTGGTGGTGCGGAGTGAGTTTCTACGGAGTGAGTGAGTTTCTTTCTATCTTTTTCATGCTTTGCTGGTTGCTCTTTAAAGAGTGTTTCTCTTTTATTGATTAGTGCTTAATCCCCGCTGCAGTCAGCGGGTCTTGTGGCTTTTGTGCGCCGCAGCAGCGGCTGCTGCTGTCAGCGTCATGGTGCTCGACAATTTGACGAGGAAACATGGCATTAAAATCTCGCCAAGTTTCCCGTGCTCAGTGGAAGACTGCAGTCTGGCAGTGGCCAAAGTTGTCGGAGCGGCAAGTATAAGATCCGCCGCTAGAATGCACGGTGGAGTGGTGATTTTTGTGGATGGGGTGGAGAAGGCAAACACCGTAGTAACAAACGGTGTGGTTGTAAAGGACACGTTTGTGTCCGTGACGCCCCTCGCTACACCAGCGAAAAAGGTGATGCTGTCGAATATCCCCCCATTTATAAGTGATGAACTTATTGTGAGGGAGTTGTCCTGGTTTGGCAAAGTCGTGTCACCAGTAAAAAAGTTACCGTCAGGCTGCAAATCACCTGAGCTGAGGCACGTTGTGTCGCACAGGAGGATGCAGGCATGGTGGCGGCGTGTGTATGTATATTCACAAAGACACTGAATATGTTACTCGTACTGACTTACAGCATGATGAAATTGAAACTGTGTGGGTTGAATTAATTTTCAAAAAGGCTAAATCAGTATTAGTGGGCACCGTCTACAGACCGCCTGACCAACATGGGTTCTATGATATACTTGAGGGGTGCTTAGCTGAGGAGGAATGTGTAGAGAAAATCCTGATTGGCGACTACAATACAGACATGCAACGTAAGGAAGCACCTGTGTTTAAGTCATTCAGTAAGTTCTGTGATCTACATAGTGTCAGTCAGCTAATTACCCAACCCACTAGAGTGTGTGATTCTACTCAAACTGTCATTGATCTCATTCTGTCCTCGGACAAATCCGGAATCTCCAAGAAAGGGGTTATTGTATGTGGGCTTAGTGATCATTTTATGATATTCTGTACCCGCAAAATACAAAAACTTAAGACCGGCTGCCACAAAACAGTCATATCAAGGGACCTCAAAACCTACTCTAGTGAGGTCTTTAACCAAGTATTGGAGAGTCTGGATTGGTCCGATGAGCTTAAAAGCACACTTGTCGAAGAAGCTTGGCTTGGCTTCAAAACCAAATTTACATCAGTACTGAACAACATGGCTCCTTTGAGAACCACCAGGGGCAAAACCCGCTCGGAACCATGGATGAATTCGGACATACTGGCTGCAATGAAAGCCAGAGACAAAAAATGCTCTGAAGTTCTAAAATGCAAGTCAAAGCTAGCCAAGCGCTTCGACAGTGTTCGCCAAGCTCGTTTGAACAACCTAAATACACAACGAATCAAACTACGAAACAGTGTAACTGCCATGACCAAATCAGCTAAAAGTAACTTCATTAATGATAAAGCTCAGGAAAACAAAAACAATCCTCATGAGCTCTGGAAGCTACTAAACAATCAACTAAGCTATGGTCAGAAACTAAAAACCAGATTTTCGAACATAAACATCAAATCTGACAACACTCTCATCACTGACAACCTTGATGTGGCCAACTACTTGAATATCTTCTTTACAAACATAGCAACAACTCTGGTTAACAAACTGCCCTCCCACTCTGGGCTCTTTGGTGTAGAGCACATTACAACCTTCTACAAAAACCTAGGTGTTTGTAAAGACGATTTTAAACTAGTTATGGTAACAACTGATGAGATAATTAAGAAACTGAGTGCCCTCCAACCCCACAAGGCCACAGGCCATGACAACATTCCCTCCAAATTTCTCAGAGACTCAGCCATCTCTATAGCTCCAATCATCACCCACATAGTAAACCTCTCCATCAAACAGGGACAGGTCCCCCAAGATTTCAAACTGGCCAAAGTAACCCCCTTGCACAAGAAAGGGAGTAAATTAGACCCCGGCAACTACCGCCCTATTTCTATTCTTAGTTCCATCTCGAAAGTGATGGAAAAAATAGTCTATGAACAGGTTGAAAAGTATCTAGCCACTAAAAAATTATTGTACGAGTTCCAATCTGGCTTCAGAACATCCCACTCCACTGACACATGCCTTCTCTATTTAAGCGACCACATCAAACAAGAGGTGGACGCTGGCAAATACTGCGGCATGGTCATGCTGGACCTCCAAAAGGCTTTTGACACCGTGAACCACTCCATACTGGTTAACAAGCTAAAAGCAATTGGTTTCGATAGCACATCAGTGAGCTGGATGCAATCCTACCTGGAGGGGAGAGAACAGATGGTGGAAGTGAACGGAACACTGTCCCCCCCCCTCCCAGTGAGCTGTGGCGTTCCACAAGGAAGCATACTAGGGCCTCTACTGTTCCTAATATATGTAAACGACATGACTTCAGCCTGTGACTGCAACTTGTTCCTGTTCGCAGATGACTCAGCACTGCTGGTCTCGGACAGGGACAAACTGCAGGTTGAAAATGCCCTCAGCTCTGAACTCGGTAGAATCTGCACCTGGCTCGCTGATAACAAACTATCTTTACACCTGGGAAAAACTGAATCCATTCTCTTTGGCTCTATTAGTAATCTCAGCAAGGCAAATGGCTTCTTGGTTAGAGTGGGTGACAATGTTATCACACGTAAAGATGAAATTACCTACCTAGGTTCCATCCTGGAGGCTAATCTTTCCGGTGATAAAATGGCCACCAACGTAATCAAAAAAGTCAACCATAGAACAAGATTCCTCTACAGGATCTCCTCACTGGTCAACAAAAACACCTTGAAGACCTTAACAGGAGCCCTTGTACAGGGTTTCTTTGACTATGCATGCACCTCCTGGTACCACAGCACCTCAAAGGCCCTTAAAACCAGGCTCCAGACTTCCCAAAACAAACTGGTCAGGCTCCTACTTGATCTAGCCCCCCGAACCCACCTCACCCCTGCCCACTTCGACAGGCTGGAATGGCTTAGGGTCGACGACAGAGTACAGCAACTTGCAATGGGTCTGGTCCACAAGATTCGATACACCACCAAGATACCCATGTACCTGTCTAGATACTTCCTTAATGTTAACGAAGTCCACACCCACAACACCAGAGGGAGTGCAACGAACCATGTACAACCCAGATTCGGCACAAACAAGGGACTAAATTCTTTTCGCTCCTATGCCACCAAAATGTGGAACGCCCTACCAACTGTCATTAAGACATGCGAATCCCTTGACTCCTTCAAAACCGCTCTCAAAGGGCACCTACGGATGGCTGCAATTCGAAACTGGCCCCCGTAAAATCTGAATCCCCCCCCCGCCCCCCCCTTTTTTCCCCTCACTGTATATATTTCTTTTCCCTTTTTACCTCCTTTTTGATGAATTCCTGTTCTGTCTATAGAAGTGTCTATTTGTACGTCTCTAAATGTTTTGATGATTTGAACATGGTGGACCCTGTTGGAAACAAGTGTAATGCTTAATTGGGTCGTCCACTCACAGTTAACAGCCTTTGTATTGAGTTTGTGCTTGAAATGTACTGTAATTCTGCAAACTGTTAATAAATTCTTCAATCAATCAATCAATCAATGCTTTTCATGATTCTGAATGACAGGACCCAAGACTTGAAAGTCAATTTTAAGTTAAAGGTTGATGGGTTTGAGTACACTCTTTTTGCCACTACTGAGAGCATGAAATGTTTCGGATGTGGGGGGGAGGGGCACTTGGTTCGTTCTTGCCCAGAACGGCCGTCCACTGCTGCTGGGCTCAGCGCAGGGACGAGTGGTGTGGGCAAACGGGGCGGGGGGGCCAGACCGTGGGGGGTCTCTGCTGCTGGGAGGGAGGCGGGGGTGTCAGGAGAAGTGAGCAAAGAGGGAGCTGTGAGACAGGAGGAAGCTGAAACGGGAGAGGGCGACAATGGACGTGGGGGGGAGGAGGTGGGGGTTGGTGAACTTGAGGGAAGCCAGTCTGTTGATGACAGTAATGTGGAGGTGGTGGTGGTTAATGAACTTGAGGGAAGCCAGCCTATTGAAAACAGTAATGTGGAGGTTTTGGGCACTCAAGACAGCAGTCCAAGTGCCAGCCAGGTGGGGGAGGGGGTGAGTGTTGCAGGGGGCGGGGCTGGGGCAGAGAGGATGCTGGCAACAGAGGTTGACATGAGAGGCGAGGAGGACAGCTTACCTCGGGGGTTAGAAAACAAAAATCGTTCACATGTGCTGTGTTAAGGCTCTTAACAGGGAGAAATTAAATGGGAAATACGACACAATGTGGAGAATGTATTTCGATCAATCCGATGAAAGCAAACCAGGGTGGAGGGCCTTGTACAAACTTCCCTCAAAAAAACAGACTGGGGACTTACAATGGAGGATTCTACATGGGGCGGTGGCTGTTAATTCAATTGTGTCAAAAATGAATTCAACCATCTCAAATTAGTGTCCTTTTTGTGGGAAGGTGGAGACTATTGCTCATTGCTTTGTAGAATGTGGCAGGATCGATGAATTATTTGGTGTGTTAGAGGGTCTGTTTATTATTTTCGAAGAGAAGTGGTCTAAAGTTGGGTTTATTTATGGAGCAGGGTACAGGAGGAACAATGCTAACAAGTGGCAGTTGCTCAATTTTCTGCTAGACGAAGCAAAAATGGCGGTCTACTTGACCAGGAGAAACCGGATCGAAAGGGAAGTAACACAGGACCTGGTTAATGTTTTCATCTCACTGGTTAGGGCGAGGGTTTGGATCGATTTTAGATTTCACCTGGAAATGAAAAATGTGGACACTTTTGTGCAACAATGGTGTTTTAATGATGTAATTTCCTCAGTTGTTGATGAGACTCTTCTTTTTGGTTTGGTTTTTGGGTAAGAATGCCCTTGTTTTTGGACCTCGAATGTCTGTTTGAAAACAACTGAAGTGTTACTGGTTTTTAGTTTGTAAATAAAAGGGTTTTAGAAAAGTCAAAAAGTCTTTCTTTCTTCTCTCTCTCTCTCTCCCTCTCTTTCTTTCTTCTCTCTCTCTCTCTCTCTTTCTTTATTCTCTCTCTCTCTCTCTCTCCCTCTCTTTCTTTCTTTCTCTCTCTCTCTCTCTCTTTCTTTATTCTCTCTCTCTCTCTCTCTCTCCCTCTCTTTCTCTCATTCTCTCTCTCTCTCTCTCTCTCTCTCTCTCTCTCTCTCTCTCTCGTTGCATGCTGGGTACACGCCGGTGGTGGAATGAGTGGGAGTGCGTGAGTGTGTGTGTGAGTTTGGAAAGTTTGTATTTCTGTGGATTCTACTTCTCCTTTTTCCCACACATATCTCGCATGATCAGGTAAGAGAGTTATTGTTTCTTTACTGTGCTCGATTACAAAGAAGAATCGAGGGATTGTTTTTGTTGCTGTTAATTCCACGGGGAGATGGCGTCCCCCGCTGGGGGCCCGCCGCCTCCGCCGTCGCACGCTCCGTCGATCCGACAGGGGGTCCGTATCGTTCCCCCGGATCCCAGCGTGTCGGTGGAGGAGGTTTTGTTGTGTGTTGCCGAGGAGATCGGGCATGATAATGTACTGTTTGCCTCCAGAATGAATAAAGCGGTAGTTGTTTTCACGCACGATGAGAGAAATGTCAGTGATCTAATAGAGAGAGGTGTTGTTATTAGGGACACATTCACTACTGTGTCGCCGCTCGTGGTGCCGTCTGTCCGCATCACTATCTCTGGCGTTCCGCCGTTCATTAACAACTCTCAGCTGCTGGAGGAATTACAGCGGTTTGGTAAATTCGCTAGTGGTATTAAAATGGTCCCACTGGGCTGCAGAGATGCAAGGCTGAAACACGTTCAGTCTCTGAGGAGACATGTGTTTATGTTTTTGGATGCTCCGTCGCAGACGTTTCATTCAGAGTAAAATATGGCGAGGGCTCCTATATGGTGTATGCCAGCTCTGGACAAATGAAATGTTTTGATTGTGGCGATGTTGGCCATAAACGTTATGCATGTCCTCATAGAGGCAGAGCACAGTCAGCTGGTGGTACTGTAAATACTCAAACAGCGCGCTCTAACAGCAGCACTGAGGAGGAAGAGGTGGGGGGGCAGTCAGCTGATCAGGAGGCAGCTACGTCTGCTCCTACAGAGACGCTGCCTGAGGTTGAGCCCTCGGCGGCAACGGGAGGGGCGGGGGTTTCATCTGCGCAGCCCGTGGCTATGGCGGTGCTGCCTGAGCCTGTGGCTTCTGCTGCACAGCCCGTGCCTGTCACTTCAGTAGCCCACACTGTGGCCCCAGTAGCCCGGGCCCGGACTGTTGTGATTGTGCATAAAGAACCAGTCATACCTGTGAGTGAGCAGGCTGCACCTAGCAGCTCAGCACAGGGTGAGAGAGTGAGCACTAAAAGAAAGAACACAGTGGAGAATGTTCCTGATAGTCAGGCAACTGCAGAGGAGGAAATGGAAAGCCACTATGAAACAGATGAATCTGACATGGTTCTAACTAATGAGATCTCACGCTCTAGCAGTGCAGAACTCTACACACTAAAGGAAATCAACGGTTTCCTAGATGAAACAAAAGGAAAGCAGGTTAAATTGACAGATTACTTCCCGGACTCTGAGAAGTTTATCAGGTCCGCTACTATTTTGCAGAAAATTGTTGGGTTCGATGAACTTGACGAGAAAAAACGCTTTCGCCTTAGAAAGCATATGGGAAACCTGAGAAACGTGCAGGGAAACCTGAAAAACACTATAAAAAGTAAGAAAAGTAAAAGGAACACAAAGAACACAAAGATATAATGATGATCATGTCACACAGGGTACTTTTATATTATAAAGCTGATCTTACAAGCTCGCAATGTGTCGGTGCGTTGTGAGCCTGTAGAAGTATATAAGGCTGAAGTGGTTACTGTATGTTATGTAATAATAATCAAAATCTACAAAGTAACTACAGTAGTAACTATAGTTACTTTCCACCAGTGTGTGTGTGTGTGTGTGTGTGTGTGTGTGTGTGTGTGTGTGTGTGTGTGTGTGTGTGTGTGTGTGTGTGTGTGTGTGTGTGTGTGGGTCTCTCTCTTTCTTTCTTCTCTCTATCTCTCTCTTTCTCTCTCTCTCTTTCCTCTCTATCTCTCTCTCTCTATCTCTCTCTCTCTCTCTCTCTCTCTCTCTCTCATTCTCTCTCTCTTTCTTCTTCTCTCTCTCTCTCTCTCCCTCTCTCTCTCTCTCTCATTCTCTCTCTCTCTCTCTCTCTCGCTCTCTCTCTCTCTCTCTCTCTCTCTCTCTCTCTCTCTCTCTCTCTCTCTCTCTTTCTTTCTTCTCTCTCAATTCAATTCAATTAGCTTTATTGGCATGAATGTAATAACTACAGTATTGCCAAAGCATACAATGCAGCAAAAAAATGAAATAAAAAAAAATATAACAGAAAACAATATCAAACATACAAATAGAACATTAACTTACACAATACAATATGCAAATTATCACAATGTACAGTATTAAAGTGTCCGTGGTGTGTGTGTGTGTGTGTGTGTGTGTGTGTGTGTGTGTGTGTGTGCGTGTGTCAAGATAATGGTCACATTTAGTGTTGTTTTTTATTTGTCCCTCATTTTGTGACATGTAATCACATACTGTGCAGCCAGGTGTGCTGCAGGTCCCTCTCCTGACAGAATTAATTGTTTGTCATTGTCATCTAGTTCCTTAAAATTTGGAATCAACAACTCAAATTTCCTAAAATATGCTGCTCTTATATTATCATATTTATTGCATTTTAATAGGAAGTGTGTCTCAGTCTCCACCTCAGCTGAGGTACAATGACCACACACTCTCTGTTCTGGAGGTAGATAGGACTTCTTGTGTCGTCCTTTCTCTATGGCCAGACTGTGGTTTGGTCAAGATCTGTCTTTGCTTTTTATCTTTGACCGAAAACAGATACTCAGCCAGTTTATATTCATGTTTTAGGGCCAGATAACAATTAAGTTTGTTTTGAGTTTTGGTTTGATTAGTCCAATGTTCCAGATATGTGTCTTTTATTAGTTTACTAATTTGGTTGACTCTAATTAGTGGTTGTGAAGCAGTGCTGGTCTGAGGTTGAGGCTGGACGCTGTTGTTGGGTTGTGAGTGATCAATAAGTCCCAGGACTAGTTGGCAGAAGGGACTCTTTTTGGGGTTTCATCTCCTGGGATTGCAGGGCCTGGAATCCCAGGCTGTCTTGGGGGCTTGATTTAAGGTGTAACCAACATTTTAGTGTTCTTTTCCTAATGTTAATAATTAATGGGTAACGGCCTAATTCCGCCCTGCATGCATTGGTTGGTGTTTTTCTTTGGATGTTTAATATGGACCTACAGAATTCTGCATGCAGGGTTTCTGTGGGATGTTTATCCCATCTAGTGTAGTCCTGGTGACTGAGTGGACCCCAAACCTCACTGCCATACAGTGCAATTGGTTGGATTATGCTGTCAAATATTTTTATCCAAATTCTAATAGGGATATCAATTTTGTAGAATTTTCTTTTAATAGCATAAAATGCTCTGCATGCTTTCTCTTTCAGTGCATTCACTGCCAGACCAAAATTACCTGAGGCACTAATCTTTAGTCCCAGGTAATCATAATACAGGGTATGATCTAACGGTGTATTTCCTAATTTAAATTGATATTTGGTTTCCTGAGATCTGGCATTCTTTCTCTCCCTCTCTCTCTCTCTCTCTCTCTCTCTCTCTCGCATACATGTACATGCACACCACACACTCTCTTGTACACACGCACGCACGCACGCACGCACGCACGCACGCACGCACGCACACTAGAGACTGACACGAGTGGATTTTCACTCCTGTCCCATCCCACTCCTGCAGAAAAAATCCTGTCCCAATCCTGGGCCAGAGTAAAAAACAAAATCCCATCCTGTCCCACTCCTGCAGAATGACTCCTGATCCCATCCCGTTCCCACTCGAAATTACTCCCGCTCCCATCCCGCTCCTGTTTTTTTTTTTTTCATTAGGAAAAGTTATTCTATATCTATCTATCTATCTATCTATCTATCTATCTATCTATCTATCTATCTATCTATCTATCTATCTATCTATCTCTTCCTGCTTCTCAAGACAGATAGCCTACCAATAAAAAAATAAAAAATAAAGTGGGCAATGGTGGATTTAACTTTGACTACCAAATACAGTATATCCTATTCATATCAATATTAAAACAAAACCAAGAACAGTTCTGACTGTTGACAAGTGCTTTGTTATTGTTGAGATATATAATAGCCAATAAAAACACAATATAAATATTTTTTACACACAGTAATAAACGTAATACAGATCTTCTCTTATGGGGGTCCCTGGCATCTTTTCAAATGGGGGTCCGCGGGCTAATAAATGTTGATTTAGGGGTCCTTGACATGAAAATGTTTGGGAACCACTGGTGTACTATGGGACTCGTTTGGGAGAAAGAAGGGAGACGATGTATTGTAGAACATTCGCTCAGCCTCAGACAGCTGTTCAGGGAGCCAAGCAAGTGCCAACAGTAACAGCGTTAGCATGTAGCTAACGTAGTGTAATATAGCTGGGTAACAGCTGTCAGGACGTAATATTTCAAATATCAATATTCATAATTTATGAATTATGATTTATTAAAATAGTACAATATAATAATTATATTGCTCACGTCACTGTAATGTAACATGAATTCTTGGACAGACTTGCATTAAATATTCCAATACTGTATTGACCATAAACATATGATACATAGGACACAACCACTTCTTAATTCAAATAATCAATTTATTAAAAATAAACAAATGTAAAACGTGGGTAGAAAGAATCAGGTTTAAGTGGTACTTTTGGTCATAGTAAGTGTCAATTAATGCGTTTATGGACAGGCAAGGCCTGTCACCAAAGGCATGATCACATCTCTGATGCTCTCATCAAAATCCTCTTTTGAGTTAGAATTAAGTGAGAAACATCAGTTTTGAAATAAAAATAAAATAAAACAAATTTAGTACGCCCCCTGGAAGTAGGCTAAAGTGTTAGTAAAATAAGGTAAACTTTAGTTTAGGATATCGTGTGGAGAAAGAAACTAAACAGATCATGGCCGGGTAGGCTAACGGTTGCTTATGGATAAACTGTAGTGGTGAACTGAGGAGAGACAGAATGTCCGCCCAGAGGCGCGAACCAACACATTCATATTCCCATTCGTTGTGTGCCATAACTTCATGTTCAGTTTCATACAACCTTTTCGCCGGGTATCAGAGGCTGTCGGCATGTGGCGTCGGTTTTGCTCATGGGTTGAGCAGTGTCCCCTGACTCTAAACTGTAGTGTACCCCCAGGGGTAACCCAGTGTTTTGAAGGCAGTGGCCTGTTGTAGCCGGAGGGGAGAACCGTCCATCTTCTTCCACAGCCATTTTGCCACTGTGGACCGGGGCGTGCAGAGAGCGCGCACAGGAGAGACGGCAGGAGAGCCGTCGTAGGTCGTTGGCAGGCTGGCGACATGGCCGCAGAGAGAGTAGAGCAGGGTGTTGTCAGGCTGGAACATGGCTTTTCCGGTCAGTCCGCCGTCTCCTGTGAGTGGCATCTCGCAGGGTTGTAGAAGGTTGCGTGGTGATTGCAGTAGAAAGAGGGCGACAGCCGGAGCGGGTCAGAGCATCGGCAGGCCTGACTCGGCTGCACGCTGACCTCATGGGGCAGGATTGAAACCCAGGCAGGGCCTAGTGGGGCTTCCCCTATAGGCACGTAGTGTTCAGACAAACGTTCACCAGGACAAGAGAGAGGAGAAAGATTGCCCCAGTCTTTGCCCTGCTTTGGGGCTCACAGCAGACCCCCCTCCTTAGGAAAAGGGCTGTCTTTTCCAGTCATAATGTTACACCCACTTTGAACTGCTGTCTCATGGACCTGATCAATTTAACCTCTTTATTAATTAAACTATCATGCAGAAAATTAATACATCTGACCATAGATCCAGACTCTGCATACACTTGGTTTTAGTGTGCTACCAAACATGACAGGTTGATGTCAACTAGAAAGTCAGTAAGGAAGCAATGTAATTAACAGGAGAAAAACCGCATTTAAACTGTCACAGTTAGGATATTGTTGCAGTACAGTGAACAACATGACAATGGAATATTCTCAGATCACAGAATATTATAGCATATGCAGTTTTAATCACATTCTTTGTTCTTCCATTGTGCTTGGTCAGAGCCAATACTGTGACGCGATGCGCATTCCACAGAGGGGAAATGAAATGTCCAGGGTTCCAGTGAGGTGTCTTATCTAGACTTCTGTCTCTTTTACGCTGATTGATAGGGGTCTTGCTTGGGCAAGGAGGGTCATTGTAAAGTCAGCTAGAAGGCAGGAAGGAGGTTCGCTGAAGTGTGGGCTTAGGAAGGAGGCCTGGTTAGCTAATTATGACCAATATCCATTGATATTTAAAAATGATACAAGATACAATTTTGGGCAACCATGTATTGACTGCACTATGGCTACAGTAGCATCACAATTGCAAGTTGCAACGTTGCCACTGCCAGGGGAAACAAATGCATCAGGATGATCTGGCTATAAATAATAGATTATATATCACATCACCGGTGCGATGCAGAATCATGCACGGCCGCACTGCGATGTCTTCATAATTATTAAACTTTATGAAACGTCCACTGGATTGCATGAAGGAAGTGGCTGGTTAAGACTCAAGTGTGGCCGGTTAAGACTCACACTTGGCCGGTTAAGACTCATGTGTGGCTTGTTAAGACTCATGTGTGGCCGGTTAAGACTCAGGTGTGGACGGTTAAGACTTTTCCTCACTTCAGATGGTGGAGACAACACCCAGAGAGACCAGTGGTTATCAAACTGTGGGTCTGGACCCCCAGGGGGTCCCCAGACGATTAGCTTAATGTGCAACATTGTTTTCTCAATCAACAGTAAACAAAGTTACACTTTGGACCATTAGCATCATAAGTAGCACTTGGCCTAGCCTCGACGACCTTACAGGCGTATGAATAGGCTCAACTTATGTCATTTGGACAGCATTTTTATACTGTACAGATATTCTACTGTTAGACGGATGTTACGTTCTTAGCTTACTTATGATTCTTGATGACTATTTTTCATGTATTTGATGTATTTCAATGTGTTGTTCTATACTGTAAATCACTGTGTAAATGCCTAACTTGTAAATTGTATAAGTGATGAACAAACTACTATAAAACAAATGTCAAACATTGGTCAAATTGTCAAATATGACCTAAGAAAGAGGCAACCATTAACAAAATATCTGATCTACATGCTCACAACGAGCATTTGCGAGGCGTTGTGAGCATGTAGGGGGGGGGGGGGGGGGGGGGGGGGGTGACAAAAATGTCAAGGAGCCCCAAACATAAATGTAATTGGCCGCTGACCCCCATCTGTAAATACGTTGTTCCAGGGACTCCCCCAGAAGGAAAGAAATTAGTTAAAAACGTTCGCTCTGAAAGAATATATTCAAAGATTTGTACCACATTTTCACAACCACATTTTCAAACAATAATGCCCATTTAGACCTGAGGACGACTCTACAAATGCCTTCTAAATCCTGACAGTTTTCTGAAAAACCTGTTTCTTTATTGGTGGTTAAAAACGTTTTGCACAGCATTTTCAGGATAAAAAAAAAATAGCAGACCTACACGCTCGTAGCGCGGCACCGAGTGCCGCGCTACGAGCTTGTAGATCTGCTTTTTCAATAGCTAAACTATAACATAATGCTTAAAACACCAAAAGGGGTTCCCGCCCAGAATGGTTTAAGCATTATGTTACACTTTAGCTACTGAAAAATAGCAGATCTACAAGCTCGTAGCGCGCCACTCGGTGGCGCGCTACGAGCTTGTAGATCTGCTACTTTTGAAAAATTGTGAAAATGTGGCGCAAATCTTTGAATATATATTCTTTTAACTCAAATCTTTGCTTCTGGGGAGGTCCCTGGAACAACATATTTTCAATTATAAATATCATTTGTGGGGGTCCTTGACATGAAATAGTTTGAAAACCACTGACGTAGAAATATGGGTTTTTCAGAACACTGTCAGGATATAGAAGACATTTTGTAGTTAGTACTATTAAAAACAATGAACACATCAACATACCTGCGACTGCAAGTGACGCTCGAGCCTGCCTCTAAACGTCATTTCGTTAGCATGCTGTGCTCTGCCCCAGAGTGTTGTTTCCTCTTGACGGGGAGGCGGCGGGGTCCGGGGATAAACTGTCAAAACAAATGCACGTTAGGGAGGGGCCGCTTCAGATCTGAGCAGGGCGCCGAGGAGGCGCGCAAGTTGCAGGAGGAACCGGAACGCATGCAAACAAAAAACAAATCGAGTCTTATCGAGTTGCCCTTCCGTAAGCGACACGTTGCCTACGGAACTCGCCAGGGACGCGCGGAGAGTAAGGGCACTTTTGGACAAAAATAGCAAATAGCAGATCTACAAGCTCACAACGTGTCGTGTTCAAGGAGTGTGGCATTTGCATTTCTTTCACCATGTAGTAAATGCTGCATTCGTGGTCTGGAGAGGGCAGTTGTTTTACAGACAGGTAAAAGGGGCAGGGGCTGAAGCCCCCTTTGACGCCTGTGTGTGCGCGTCCCTGGAACTGGCCTATCGGCTTGTTCCTGCAGCAACGCAGGCGTGCCATTAAACAACGGTAAAGCACACCGGGCCTCTCGTGCAATATTGCTTAATTCTGAATGTTCAACTGCTTTGTTTAACCCATTTAGGCCTGACGTCGGCCTTTAAAAAAAATGTCTTCAAAATCCTGTTTTCTGAAATCATCATTTCTGTATCAGTGGTGCTCAATATTTCATGTCAAGGACCCCAACAATTATATTTAATATGCCTTTGCCCCCCCCCCCCCATCTGAAAATATGTTGTTCCAGGGACCTCCCCAGAAGCAAAGATTTGAGTTAAAATGTTCACTCTGTAATAATATATATATTCAAAGATTTGAGGCACATTTTCACGCTTTTTCTAAAATAGCAGACCTACAAGTTAATAGCGCGGCACTCGTTGCCGCGCTATGAGCTTGTAGATCTGCTAAAAAGGGGTTCCCACCCCCAAATGGTTTAACTGACTAACTAGCCAGCGTGCTTTCTGCTCTAGAGGGGTGTGGTCGACTAAATCTACAGGTGATTTAGTCGACTAAAATTAGTTTTGGCGGGCCTTGATGCCGTCATAATGGCTGATTTTACACTTGCTGAAAATAGCCCTCAAATAGCCCATGTATGTTGATCTTGTAGATCTGCAATTTCCAGCATGCAACCAAGTGTCAACGTATTTAGTCTTAGTTTTAGTCATCATAGCTTAAAGTTTTCATTTAGTTTCCATGTAGTTAGTCAGTGAAAAAAGGCATAGTCGACGGACATTTTTCGTCTTGGTTTTAGTCGACGGAATCAACACTGGTACCCGCCCAGCGGCCCAGAGTGGCACCAGAACGACCACGCCCACATTATGTTTATCACCCTGTGTTACTGCTGGCACCTGGCCACCGCTCTACAGCACCGTCTGCTGGTGAGACCGCCACACTGCATATATATATATATATATATACCCACAGATTCTCAGCCCTTTTCCATTTCAAGGAAGGAAGGACCCCCCCCCAAATGTATACTACTACAGGTATTATGTATTTGGCCGCAGAGGTTCTGACCCCCATCGATATGAAAATATTTGTTGTGACTGCAGCACTGCAGGGACCCCCATGATGAGAGAAGATGTATGTTAAAAATGTTGCAAATTGTTCGAAATGTCTCACAATTCGTCAACATTTGTGAAATTCCTTTGACAATACAAGCTCACAATTGTGAAGACGAAAAAAAAGGGCAGGCTACAACACACACACAAAGTGTGTTTATTGTCATGTTTTGTCAACTCGGCTGTTGGCTGAAATGGGGAAGGACTGCGACGCTCCAGTGGTCCTTGAGAGAGTTCCAGGGGGTCCCCAGCTAAATGATAGTTTGGAACCAAATCGACCCTTATGGGTCTGCAACTCTGAGAGTGTACAAATGGAACCATTTTTACACTCTCAGAGTTAAATTGACATTGATTTTACGATTTAAACCGGGTTCGCAGACAGAAATGCCATTAAATGTGGGGCCGTAGACTAATGCATGTCAAACTGGGGGGTCCTTGAAATTAAATGTGTTGAGAATCACTGCTAGAGCCGTAAAAATCTTCTCTTATGGGGGGTCCCTGGCATATATTTTCAAATGGGGGTCCTCGGGGTAATTAGTGTCAATTTGGGGGTCCTTCACATGAACAAGTTTGGGAACCACTGCTACATAGGGCCCTGGTTGTCCCCGGACCCCACTTCTGCCTCCATGGGCCCCCACGGTGTCTGGGGTCCATATTTACTGCCTCCATGGGCCCCCACAGTGTCTGGGGTCCATATTTACTGCCTCCATTCGGCCCCCACGGTGTCTGGGGTCCATATTTACTGCCTCCATGGGCCCCCACGGTGTCTGGGGTCCATATTTACTGCCTCCATGGGCCCCCACGGTGTCTGGGGTCCATATTTACTGCCTCCATGGGCCCCCACGGTGTCTGGGGTCCATATTTACTGCCTCCATTCGGCCCCCACGGTGTCTGGGGTCCATATTTACTGCCTCCATGGGCCCCCACGGTGTCTGGGGTCCATATTTACTGCCTCCATGGGCCCCCACGGTGTCTGGGGTCCATATTTACTGCCTCCATTCGGCCCCCACGGTGTCTGGGGTCCATATTTACTGCCTCCATGGGCCCCCACGGTGTCTGGGGTCCATATTTACTGCCTCCATGGGCCCCCACGGTGTCTGGGGTCCATATTTACTGCCTCCATGGGCCCCCACGGTGTCTGGGGTCCATATTTACTGCCTCCATGGGCCCCCACGGTGTCTGGGGTCCATATTTACTGCCTCCATGGGCCTCCACGGTGTCTGGGGTCCATATTTACTGCCTCCATTCGGCCCCCACGGTGTCTGGGGTCCATATTTACTGCCTCCATGGGCCCCTCTTGTTTTTTTCAACATAGCCTATGTTTAAAACATTAGTAGGCCTACATACATGTCAAAGTAATCATATTAATAATGACAATAATAAACAAAATCAACATAATATAACATAGGCCTATACATAACAAAACAAAAACAGACAAACAGAGCACTGCCATACATTTAGGGTTGGGATTCGGAACCGGGTCCATTTCAGACCCGGTTCCGACATTGCGGATCCGGAGCCGGTTCCATCGTTTTTTTATTAACGGTTCCACAAACGGTTCTCATCAGTCGTCATTCAGCTCCGCTGTGTCTGCTTGCATGCAAGCAGAGCCTGGGGTGACGTCACCCCACCTACGTGAGTGAGTGAGGTCTGGGAGGATACGCCCACTGTTCTGTCTGTGCATTCAGCGACCGCCGCGGAGCGAGTGGGACAGTGGGACAGTATGTCGAAGAGATCTCCAAAGTGTGGTTATATTAACAGAGAGGGAAATGACTGAGGCTGAGCACGCAAAGTGCAATACATTTGATGCTATAGTTGCAAAGGTTGTTGCAACTTGTACCACGTCCACATTGAGAAACATCTCAAAATCAATATGCCTACACGAGTGCACATCGCGTTTGTGAGCCATGCGGAAAGCCGTGCCCGCTCTCCCCGCAGCTCCACCACAGCCGACGGGGGACGAGGATGATGCAAGGCTGGTTTACTTTCCCCAGGCTAGAAAACTAACGTCTACAGAGCTTTTCATTAGGCGTATTGTACAACTGTTGTCAATGGTGTTAATTTAGAACGCCAATGACTCGACGTCTTTCTGTCTGATATTTTATGAATCACGTTAACTATAGAGCCAAATCAATTTGTCTGCACGTATTTTTACAACTTATAAGCAACTCAACTGCTTTTGATTTGGCTCTAAATTAATCGCGTGACTGTTGAGAGCCCAGCCTTTAGGTGCATATACCTCCATAGATTGATTACTTTATAAACAGTTTGCAGAAAAAAGCACAGGAACGTAGCCTGACAGTTCAATACAAGGTCTGCTAAGAGGATTTTATAATCCAAGAAAGCACTATGGCTTGTTTCCATTAGGGTAAGGGGTACTTCATATAAAATTAATCTGAACATTAAAGACAACATTAGTCACCAAAACAATATCATTATTGCAATGTACAAATTGCAATATACAGTACAAATTGCAACAATTATATTGTTGTGGTGGCTAGCTGCTGCTGGAGGTGGTGGTGAAGTTTAAATAATAGTGCCACCTCATAATTGTAAAGTGCATTTTCAATAATTGAATTCATGAATTTGTGTTAATTATGTACTTGGTTAGGTTAGTTATAATATAAGCATAATCTATGTCAGAAAAAAAGGGGAAAAAATAATATTAGGATCCGTTAAGGGAACCGTTAGGAACCGGAACCGTTAAGAGGGATCCGGGAAGGATCCGGAACCGTTAAAATCCTAACGAATCCCAACCCTACATACATTGTGCACTTCTTTCACCTTATACATTCATGCGTTTGATCTTTGTCTGTCCTTTTAGGTAGTCTGTGAAGGGAGTCCATGTTTTTACGAATGTCTTGTGGGATCTGATTCTCTCCATCTGTATGATTACAGTCATCTCGTTAAGCCACTTCATGAAGCAAGGAGGAGAGGATGATTTCCAATCCAACATAATTATTTTCTACGCTGCAACCATTCCGAGCATCAAAGCTCTTGTTCTTCATCTGTATATTTGAAAGCATTCTCTGAACATCCAAATAAAGCCAATTGAGGGTCAATTATTATATTTTTTATACACTTTAGAAAACCATTAAAAAATCTTTGACCAAAAACTGTGTAGCTGTGGACAGAGCCAAAATAGATGTGTTAGGCTGCCCTCTGCTGTTTTGCATCTATCACACATCGGAATAAGTTGTAGTCGGAGAGATCCTGTGCAGTTTTGTCTTGGAATAGTGCAATCTGTATTATTTATATTGTATATTGTATTAGCTGATATCTGGCATTAATGGAACAAGAAGGTGTTCTCGATAAACCCTTCTTCCAGATTTCATCATTCATCTCCATTCCCAGTTCAGAGACCCATGCTTCCCTCAAGCGGTTGGTAGATACAGGAGTAGTAAAGACAGAAACAAAACGAGAAGTCGTTTGCTTAGCCCATTTTGGGCGGGAACCCCTTTTGGTGTTTTAAGCATTATGTTATGCTTTAGCTAGTGACAAATAGCAGATCTACAAGCTCATAGCGCGGCACTGAGTGGCACGCTACGAGCTTGTAGGTCTGCTATTTTTGAAAAGTTGTGAAAATGTGGCTCAAATCTTTGAATATATATTTCAGAGCGAACATTTTTAACTAAAATATTGGCTTCTGGGGGGTCCCTGGAACTACATATTTTGAGATGGGGGGCCGTGGCCCAATAGGTTTTTCAGAAAAATGGACCTCAGTCCAAAATGTGTTAGAGTCAGGGGGGAGTCAGTCTCTCTAGCATCTGCATCACGGTCACTTTCCTGAATAGCAGATAGGATCGAACCAACGGCTTGAGTTTAGTCATTTAGAAGTCTGAAATTTCTCTCACGGCTGGTTGTATCATTCTCTGTAGTGCACTCGATGCATCTCAATAAACTTTGGAAAAAATGAATAACAAAGTCTCTATTGCCATTTAAGACATTGATTTGCAAACAAATCAAAAGAAAAAAAATGAAGTGGGCGGTCTTCATTTTTTATTTTTGCACTCACTGCGTTGCGTCCTACACTACCTCTACCTCCAGTTCAGCACTCAGCAGTTACAGGCCTGTTCCTGTAACGGAGCTGTTCCTGAACGGAGCCTCGCAGCGTGGGCGGTGTTATGGCAAAAATTGTGTCCTGACAAATTATGTGACCATCTTGCGAGCTTCCTGTTCCAGGAATTGCCTTCCTGTTATAAACATTATTTTGTGCATATACATTCATACTCTCACACACACACACAGACACACACACGCACGCACGCACACACACACACACGCATGCACGCACACACACGTATACATGCAGTCCTATGTATGTGCAAGTGAAGTATTTATGTGTGAATGAAGTATGTATGTATGTACAAGTGAAGTATTTATATATGTGCGAATGAAGTATGTATGTATGTATGTACAAGTGAAGTATGTATGTATGTACAAGTGAAGTATTTATATATGTGTGAATGAAGTATGTATGTATGTGCGAATGAAGTATTTATATATGTGTGAATGAAGTATGTATGTATGTGCAAGTGAAGTATTTATATATGTGTGAATGAAGTATGTATGTATGTGTGAATGAAGTATGTATGTGCAAGTGAAGTATTTATATGTGTGTGAATGAAGTATGTATGTATGTATGTGCGAATGAAGTATTTATATATGTGTCAATGAAGTATGTGTGCAAGTGAAGTATGTACTGTATGTATGTACAAGTGAAGTATTTATATATGTGCGAATGAAGTATGTATGTATGTGCGAATGAAGTATGTATGTATGTGCAAGTGAAGTATGTATGTGCGAATGAAGTATGTATGTATATACAAGTGAAGTATGTATGTATGTGCAAGTGAAGTATTTATATATGTGCGAGTGAAGTATGTATGTATATACAAGTGAAGTATGTATGTATGTGCAAGTGAAGTATGTATGTATGTGCGAATGAAGTATGTATGTATGTGCAAGTGAAGTATGTATATATGTGTAAATGAAATATATATGTATGTGCAAGTGAAGTACCTAAATGTATGTATGTGCAAGTGAAGTATGCATGTATGTGTATGTGAGATATGCATGTATGTGCGAGTTGACTATGCATTTATGCTTCCCATATGAAGTGGTTACTGTATGTTATGTAATAATAATCAAAATCTACAAAGTAACTACAGTAGTAACTATAGTTACCAGTGGCGTGCACAGACACTTTGAGGGGCAGGTGCTCAAGTGAAACAAAAGGGCACCTTGTCTGGCGCGTGGAACCAACGTCTTTTTAATGAGATCCCACTCCGCCAACGACACCTGGGCCTTGGCTTTTTTAACGTGATACGGTGTTAATTAGCGGCGCGCTCTAATTAATGATAAAACTAAACTATAAAGTTGGCTTACCGCTCATCAAAGCTCCCCTCGAGCGATAGCTCCGTGTTCCATTGCTTCCCCTTCAGCCTCAATGCATTGGAAAAAGAGCAAGGTGGTAGATTAGGCCTTTCTAGGCCTTTTTAAGAGTTTTCCATTTCAAATCGTGCTGGATAAATACAGCGACTGTGTTTAGTGGCTCAATAGGTCTTCCCCGTGACCACACATCTAAAATATGAACGCTTCTAAATACTCTTAGCGAGTGATTAATCCGATCGACGTGACCACCTTCGCCATTGTTGTTTTGGGTTACGGAGCAGCCTGGAGGCAGTCTTCTTCTACAGCCAAATAGAATGGTGGTGAACGTGGTGGTTGCTGAACTATCGGTGCCCCCTGCTGGCCTGAAATGAGTTTTAACTGACTAAATCAGTGGTTCTCAATTAGTGGTCTTGATAATAACATTAGTACATTAACATAATAACATTAGTACATTACTTTAATACTTATTATACTCTCTGCACTCTGCAGCATTACTTAATTTATAAGAAGTCTACACATACACAACGAGACAATGTAGAATTATTTTGATCATCAATAGTACAGCATGGAAACACATTTAGTTTTTCAATCTGAGGTAGTCTGTCTGTGGCGCAAATGTTGAAAAATGGTGGTGGTGGTGGTGGACCTTTTATATGAAAAGGGTTGAAAACCACTGGGATAAATAATGACATCAGTGACTGATGATTGAATGGTACTTTATCAACATTTTGCAAATAGTGCAGTACAATACAACTTTTTTTAACTCAAATATTTGATTCTGGGGGTACCTGGAACAAGCGGGTCCTTGACATGAAATAGTTTGAGGACCACTGGTATAGAAACAGGTTTTTCAGAAAACTGTTATGATTTATAAGACATTTTCTAGAATCTGGTCTCAGTCCTAAATGGGTTACAATTACAGGAGCATCCTCCTTGGTGCCATTTCTTTGAAAATGCTGATGACCTCATTGTGATCGATCTGAATCTCTTTTTCAATTGCAATAAGGAGGAGGTCAGACAGCCGTTCTTCTCCACACATGTTTCTAAGTTTGTTCTTTATAATACTGAGTTTGGAAAATGATCTTTCAACAGAAGCGGTTGTTACTGGCAGTGTGGCATATATTTGAATAATTTTCTCAAAGGTTGGAAATATGGGCTGTGCCTGCTCCTCCTGGCTTTCCCGGGTTTCCCTGATTGTGTTTTCCCTCAGTGTGTCCAATATTTCTTTCAGGTCTTTAGTAGGAAAACTGGAGTGGAAGACCTTCAGTTCAGTCAGCAGCTGGTCCTCATCTTCTCCATAAAAGTCACACAGTATGTGGACAGCTTCCTTTGATTCCTCTGTGGGATTTATTACCCAGTTGGCATTTACTGTTAAGGGGCGGAAGGACTGGATAATTGTGTCTGTGGGACTTCCAGGTCTGTCCCCCTTGAATCTTCTGTGAAGCTCCTGAGTCATACAATCCAGAAACGTGTAGTAGACAGAGCTCCTGAAGTATGCCTCTACAGAATTAAACTGAACCCCCACTTGAGACACTGATGGGCTGTCTTGCAACCGCATAGGCACCTTCCGTTTCCTCTCCTGACCAGGCACTACTGTAGGTATGTCGATGTTGAGGCTCTTTGCCTTCTGTGATGCAGATGCAAATATTTCCTCAAACTTCTCCTCAGACCTCATGATTTCCAATGTGTGAATCACACCATCAGTCACCTTCTGGGCAGTGGGGTGGTCCAAGTCTTTTTTCTGCAGAGTATCTGATGCCTTAGCAGTGACACTGAACACTGGTGTGGTGATTTCCAGGCAGAGAAAGAATACAAAGTTGATCGCTTTTCTGTACATCTGAGCATCACCTCGGCTTAGGTTAGGTGGGTCGCTGTCCTTGATCTCGTCAAGCAGCTTCAAAACAGCATCCAGATTTCTCCGAAGGGCCTTCAGTGCTGACTCCCTGCATGCCCATCGGGTATCTGACAGCTGCTGGAGCTCAGTAACACGCTCTCCAGGATACAGAGCCTTCTGCCATTTCACCAAGGCAGCATGGCGCTTTGGTGAGCCAGTGCAAAAAGCATACAATTTCTCCACAAGGTTGAAGAATGTGATGAAATGTTTGTTGGACTTTGAAGCTTCCACCAGGACCAGATTTAGGCAGTGTGCTTTGCAGTGGACATAGAGGGCCTTGTCATTGTGTGCACGTATTCTGGCTTGAAGACCGCTATACATGCCACTCATGTTGGCTGCTCCATCGTAGCCTTGGCCATACACATTCTTCAGCTCTAGGCCATTCTTCTGAAGAAGCGAGAGCACAGTCTTCTCCAGCTCCTGGCCTGTAGTTGTATCAACTGTGCACACTTCAATGAATCTCTCCTTTATTTGCATATCATGCAAGTATCGCACCACAAATGACACTTGTTCTTTGCGTGAAACATCAGAGGTTTCATCAAGTAGGATGGAGTACATTTGAGCCTTTTTCAGTTCCTCTCGAATCACCCTCCTGATGTAAGTAGCCACTGCTTCAATGATGTCATTTTGGCTTCTATTGGAAAGTGCTGACACCTGGGGCCTTGACTTGACGGTTTTCACATCTGCAACTTTTTTCAAATGCATATTCAGCACACTGTCATACCGTGCAAATACATGTACTAGTGAAAGGAAGTTGCCACGGTTGTCACTGGAGATGCTCTCATCATGATCTCTGAATGCTTGTCCCTGTTGTGCAAGGTATACGGTCAGATCAATCAACCTGGTTATGATTTCTCTATTTGTCTGCCTCTCTCGCTCTCTAACTTCCACCCCCTTTACATCTGAAACATCGAATGCAGACTGGAGTGCCTTTTTTCGGTAATTGGTCCAACTAACCATGCTTCTCATGTGCATTTCTGTCTGTGAGTGTTGCTTGATTTTTTCAAGAGCAGTGCTCCACTTGCTTAGGCCTTCAGTCGTCCATGCTGTTTTGCTTTGATATTTTCCTTCAGAGTGGAAAAGCCGACAACTAAAACAGTGAATTGAATCAGCAGCAGGTGAGTACTCCAGCCATGCATTTCCAGAGAACCATTGTTTTTGGAATGACCGCTGGTCAATATTCTGGGGATATGCCACCATATCTGGTTGACAAGGGCCTATACTGCAGCACATGGAAATATAGCTGTTATTGCACTTGATGTGAAATGCATTTACATGGGAAGGATCTGTCGGATATTCCATAATAGCTATCTTTGCAGTTGTCTCACTCTCATCTCTTTCACGAACAACTGGTTGCTCATGGCTTTCTTCTATGGAGAATCCTACTGTCATCTCTCCTGTTTCTGGATTGGATTTGTCTACTTGATCGTCCATGGAATCGATGGAATCGATGCTACTATACGATGGACTATTGCAGGACAACACAGAGCTGCTTCCATGGGCTGCTGCCTGCTGTAGCTGTCTAGAAGAAAAACAATAAAATATTAATCACCCTACTTGCATATTTTTTTATTTTAAATTGTCATTTGGGCTTCATCAGCCCCTCAATACAATTATTATTATTAGTAGCAGTAGTAGTAGTAGTAGTAGTAGTAGTAGTAGTAGCAGCTTATTATTAGTAGTAGCAGCAGTAGTGTATTCATATTATTATCATCATCCAACAGTTCAAATCTGAGCATGAAAGTACTCTCTAGAGTTTTTTTTCTCTTCTCCATAACATTGACTCTGACCTTGCATTGATGGGTTCATCATGCACATCTGCCTCCTCACTGTCCGTCTCCTCAAGAGTTCTGCTTCCATGGGCTGCCTCTGCCTGCTGTAGCTGCCTAGAAGAACAACAAATAAAATATGAATCACCCTACTTGCCTACTTTTTTATTTTAATTTGTCATTTGGCAAGTAGCTTCATGTCTGATTTAGTATCACCGTGAATGTGATACTATCACCAAAGCACTTACTCTGGTTAAAATAAATTGTGGGCCTCTCATTATTATTATCCAACAGTTCAGTTGTATGAAAGTGCCATAGACACCGTTGTTTGACTCTGACCTCGCATTGATGGGTTCATCAGACACATCTGACTCCTCCTCAAGATTACTGCTTCCATGGGCGGCCTCTGATTGCTGTAGCTGCCTAGAAGAACAATAGAATATAATGTTTATTTGCTTGGTGACAAGAGTCAATGCAATCTGTAAATTCAACACCCTACCTGCCTAGTGCCTACCTCCACTACTGCTACAGTGCTACTTTTTGTATTTTAATTTGTCATGTCATGTCTGATTGAGAATCACCAAAGCACTTTAGTGTGGTTAAAAATGTAGGCCTATCAATACATGAATACATTTTTATTATTACCCAACAGTTCAAATCTGAGCATGAAATTAAAGGACAGTTTTCCCCCCTTCATTTAACATGACTGGTGTTGACTAACCTTACATCGATGGGTTCATCATCACCAGACACATCATTGCTGGTAGCAGGCTGCTTTATCCAGGAGAGCAGAGATCTGCTTCCCTGGGCTGCCTGCTGTAGCTCTCTCTCTCTCACTCTTCTTAGCCTTTCTTTTCCTGGCATTATTCTGCTGCAAGTGGTAAATGAGCTAAATATCAATGTTCTGCTCTACTGTGCATAAAAGTAAAGCAGTCTGGGATCTCTCCCAGAATCAGAAACATTAACAATAAACTCTCATGTAACTTTTTTTCCCCCCTGGACTTGTCTGGAGGATAATAGTCCCTTGAGTTGCAGCAACTAGTTTTCAAGGGGGCCCTCAAGAGTCAAGGCACAACATACAAACAAGTAGGCCTAAACAGTACAGTACAGTAACATATGTTTAGGTTACTAAAGCTTTAGCAGGTGGGCCTACAGGGCAGTGCAGTGGCTTGGATAAAAATAATCGCCAACGCTAATTAGCAGGCTCAGCTCATCTAGGTCCAAGACAGACAGGTTACTATAGCCTAGGCAGTACTACAACACAATAAATAAACGACTTAGCTTAATAGCTTCACACAAACATGCTGCTCATAATGCTTGACTCCCAAGCAAGGAGCAACAACAACAATTATTTATTTATCAGGTTGCAGGTGGGCAGTCGGGTTAAGATAACAACAGTGACATTTTTCATTGTTGACAAACGAGACAAAAATGGATGCAGTGTTGCAGTGTCAGTGTGTACTGGTATCATTTGTTTGGCACAGTCAGCACTGTCTTGCAGCGGGGGGGGGGGGGGGGGGTAACACAGTCGTTTTATATTGTTACCTGGCTGGCTGCTTGTGGTGATGTGGTCGACCAGACGACCACCCAACTTTCTTTTGGACCGGGTCCGTCAACCGTCATCCGTGAAAGAAGTCAGAAGCCAGGAGCCTTTCTGTGAAATTCTGCCCTTTCAACTTTCATCAGCTGTGCGCGCGTTCACGTTGATTGAGACTAGAATGAGTGAACTCACTAGCAGGGCAGCCGGCAGGGAGGAGGCGGAGGGAGGGGCACCCGCAGCTCGCCGCGGGCACGTGTGTTGTGTGTGTGTGTGCGTGTGTGTGGACAGTCAGTCACACACACGCCACATCATGACATGATGACAACAACATTATAAATAAATATATTACAAGCTTTTAATCCAGAATTGATCGATGTCACCATGGGCCACATACTATACACACAAATAAATTATACAAAACAAGAAAAAATAGTGTACACAAATTGACGTTCAAAAGGGCATGTTGGTCCAGAGAGGGCCACTAGGGGGTGCTCAAGCACCCCCTAGCGTCTACGTATGCACGCCCCTGATAGTTACTTTCCACCACTGTGTGTGTGTGTGTGTGTGTGTGTGTGTGTGTGTGTGTGTGTGTGTGTGTGTGTGTGTGTGTGTGTGTGTGTGTGTGTGTGTGTGTGTGTGTGTGTGTGTGTGTGTGTGTGCACGTGTGTGTTTATTTATAATAATGTATTTTAATTTGAAGCACACTGAGTTTATCTGGTATGAAATGTGTTAAACAAATAAAATGGACTTGACTAAAGACAGTTAATGAGACAGAATAACATTTTCATGTGTTCATCTCCATTCAGGTTGGGGAGATGTGGACTCACAGAGAGATGCTGTGAAGATCTGGCCTCAGTTCTCAGCTCCAACTCCTCTAGTCTGACACTCCTGTACCTGTCTGGTAACGTCCTGCACGACGCAGGCGTTAAGCGTCTCTGTGTTGGACTGATGTCAACACATTGTAGACTGAAGGACCTCAAGTCAGTAGTCCTTTATCTCTCTCTCTCTCTCTCTCTCTCTCTCTCTCTCTCTCTCCCTTTCTTTCTTTCTTTCTTCTCTCTCTCCCTCTCTCTCTCTCTCTCTCTCTCTCTCTCTCTCATGCTGTGTGTGTGCGTGGGAGGCGGCGGTGCTGAGTGAGTGGTGGTGGCGTGGAGTTTAAGTTTGTTTGTTTTTCTTTTTCCATCTGTTTTTCCCCTCTGTTACTGCATGGTCAGGTAAGTGTACTTTTTTTTCGTGCTTTTGCTGGCTGTGCGGTAAAGTTTGTGGGACTGCGGTCCGTGGGGACCATGGCGTCTGCCGAGACGCCGCTCGTGTCAATTCGACACGGGACCAGGTTAACGCCTGATCCAGGTGTCTATGGAGGAGGTGTTGTTAGCCGTAGGTGATGCCATCGGACACGATAACATGTGTTTTGCCTCACGTATGAACAAAGAGGTTGTTGTGTTTATGAAAGGAGAGCGCTTTGTAAATCAGCTGATTGAGAGCGGTATCATCATACGTGATCTGTATGTTGAGGTGACTTCGTTAGCGACTCCTTCAATAAGGATCACTATTTCGGGAGTTCCACCTTTCATACCAAATGAGCTATTGGAGCAAGAGCTCCGCAGGTTTGGAAAGTTTGCTAGTGGTTTCAAAACTGTGGGGCTCGGGTGTAAAGATCCCAAGCTCAGTCACATGCTATCGCTATGAAGGCAAGTGTTTATGTTCCTCGAATCACCAACACAGTCATTGGAGGTGTCGTTCAGAGTTAAACATGGAGAGGGACATTACATGGTTTATGCAAGCTCTGGGAGCATGAAATGTTTTGAGTGTGGTGACGTAGGACACAAACGTGGATCATGTCCTCATAGAAACCGAACGGGCGGCAGCGCTACGGCGGGTCCTTCTGGTGTGAACAGGAGGGAGGGGGGTGGTGCGCGGGGGGTCCCGTCACAAGCGGAGGAGCGCGCTGCTCCTCTGGTGACAGACGGGGGGTCCGCGGCTCCTTCCTCCTCAGTGTCAAACACAACTAGGAATGTTGATGAGGAACAATCAGTCACTAGGGCTGTGCCCACAAACAGTGAAATGGCAAGCACAGCTTTGCCAGTGAACAGTGCAATAAGTGGCAGTGAAAACAGTACTTCAGTCACTAGGGCTGTGCCCACAAACAGTCAATCAGCCAAACTGTTCACAGTAGGTTTACCAGCAAACATCAGCAGTTCAAAGAGTACAGTTCAAGTCACTAGGGCTGTGCCCACAACCAGCAAAACGGCAAACACAACAGTTTTGCCGGTGAACAGTGCTACAGCTGGCAGTGCATTGAGTACACCTGTAACTAGGGCTGTGTCCAAAGCCAATGAGGTTGCACCTAGCGAGGTTTCACAGGTTAACAGTACTGCAGGTGGCACGGCGGCTGACCCAGCCAGCAGTGATGGTGGCGGAGTAGCTGCCCCTGCTAACAGTGCAGTGGGTAACAGTAAGACCTCGCCTACTAGTGAGGCAACAGACAGTCCAATGGAGGTGCAGCCAGAGGCGTCTCGGAGAAATGCGAGGCCCTGTGCGATATGTTTTGGGGGAACAATGTGCGCGCGCGTGAGCGCGCAATTTTTTTGAATGAATTAATTAATTAATACATACTTCAGTGTATAATTCGACTGCGTTGCGCGGTCGCAGCGGCCGATCTACAAGCTCACAACGCGTCGCGCTGCAACGCATTGTGAGCTTGTAGATCTGCTCTAATTCTGCAGCGCAAGCTAGCACGGCACTGCGCAGCGCAAAGGGGGACAACAGGGGGCCCCCCGACCGGACGGCCGGGCGTTGCTTAACGGGAGGATGAATAAGTGACGCCGGTTAGGAGGAGGAGGAGGCGACGCGCGGCCGTCGGAGGCCCCCCCCAGCCTGTTACGCTGTCTAGCCAGTTAACAAACACTGATGACGAGGAAGGTGAGGAATTTGAAGAAGACTTTCTACGCGTTCTTGATGCTGGCAAGAACACGGATGTTTATTCCTTAAATGAGATAAATTACTTTTTAGAGGACACTTTTGGCAAAACTGTAAAGGTGTCTGAGCATTTCCAGGACGGCCAGAAATGTATCAGGTCTGTTACCCTTCTCTTGAAAATGGTTGGTCTTGATGTGCTGGATGAAAAGAAAAGATTCAGACTAAAAAAGTTTTAACTGCAACAAGGAAATGTGCAAGCAAGAGCGTGAAAAAGCCCAAAAAGAACAAGAAATAAATGATGATCATGTATCACAGGGTGTTTTCCTCCTTCTTGTTGGGTTTATTGGTATCCATTTTCTTCTCCTTTGTTTCCTCTTTAATGCCGGGACTAAGAGTGGGGTCGCTAAACATTAACGGCGGCAGAGATTGACTGAAGAGAGCCTTGGTTAAAGAGGTTGTCCAACAGAAAAAGTTGGATGTAATTCTACTTCAGGAAACACATAGTGATCAAGATAATGAAGTAGATTGGGGCCTATGGTGGGAGGGGTCTCTTTTCTGAGTCACGGAACTAATTTCAGTGGGGAGGGTAGCAATACTCTTTGAGGCTGGTTTGGATGTAAACATCCTCTCCTCCAAGGAGTTAGTGAAGGGGAGGGCGCTTTTGTTCAAGCGCAAATTGAGGGATTTGATTTTTCTTTTATTAATGTGTATGCTCCCAGGGATCGGACAGATTGTCATTTTATAGGCAGTTAAAAGAGAAAAGTAGTGCAACTTAACCTAGATATTACCTGTATGCGTGGAGACTGGAACTGCACACATAGACATTGTTCTATACTGTAAATCACTGTGTAAATACCTAACTTGTAAATTGTATAAGTGATGAACAAACTACTATAAAAAATGTCAAACATTGGTCAAATTGTCAAATCTGACCTAAGAAAGAGGCAACCATTAAGGGGGGTTGTGAGCATGTAGGGGGGGGGGGGGGGGGGGGGGGGGGGGGGGGGGGGGGAGGGACACAAATGTCAAGAAGCCCCAAACATATATGCTCTTAGATCTGCTTTTTCAATAGCTAAAGTATAACATAATGCTTAACCCATTTAGACCTGAGCTCGATTCTACAAAATGTCTTCTAAATCATGACAGTTTTCTGAAAAACCCATGTTTCTATGTCAGTGCTTCTCAAACTAAAGCGACACATTTGCGACACATTTTCACGATTCAAAAAAAATAGCAGACCTACAAACTCGTAGCGCGCCACTCGGTGGCGCGCTATGAGCTTGTAGATCTGCTATTTTTCAATAGCTAAATGATAACATAATGTTAAAAACACCAAAAGGGGTTCCCGTTCAGAATTGGTTAAAACACCAAAAGGGGTTCCCGCCCAGAATGGGTTAAGCATTATGTTACACGTTAGCTACTGAAAAATAGCAGACCTACAAGCTCGTAGCGCGCCACTCGGTGGCGCGCTACGAGCTTGTGGGTCTGTTATTTTTGAAAAATCGTGAAAATGTGGCGCAAATCTTTGAATATATATTCTTTTAACTCAAATCTTTGCTTCTGGGGAGGTCCCTGGAACAACATATTTTCAGATGGGGGGTCAGCGGCCAATTATAAATATCATTTTTGGGGGTCCTTGACATGAAATAGTTTGAAAACCACTGACATAGAAATATGGGTTTTTCAGAACACTGTCAGGATATAGAAGACATTTTGTAGAATCGTCCTCCAGTCTAAACGGGTTAACGTTAGTACTACTAAAAACAATGAACACATCAACATACCTGCGACTGCAAGTGACACTCGAGCCTGCCTCTAAACGTCATTTCGTTAGCATGCTGTGCTCTGCCCCAGAGTGTTGTTTCCTCTTGACGGGGGGGGGGGGGGGGGGTCATTTTATTTCCTTCTCTCGTACAAGGACGACCTTGTTCTTGTAACCGGCGGGGAGGCGGCGGGGTCCGGGGATAAACTGTCAAAACAAATGCACGTTAGAGGGAGATCAGATCTCAGCAGGGCGCCGTGGAGGCGCGCAAGTTGCAGGAGCAACCGGAACGCATGCAAACAAAAAACAAATCGAGTCTTATCGAGTTGCCCTTCCGTAAGCGACACGTTGCCTACGGAACTCGCCAGGGACGCGCGGAGAGTGAGGGCACTTTTGGACAAAAATAGCGAAAATAGCAGATCTACAAGCTCACAACGCGTCGTGTTCAAGGAGTGTGGCATTTGCATTTCTTTGCAAGTAGTAAATGCTGCATTCGTGGTCTGGAGAGGGCAGTTGTTTTACAGACGGGTAAAAGGGGCAGAGGCTGAAGCCCCCTTTGACGCCTGTGTGTGCGCGTCCCTGGAACTGGCCTATCAGCTTGTTCCTGCAGCAACGCAGGCGTGCCATTAAACAACGGTAAAGCACACCGGGCCTCTCGTGCAATATTGCTTAATTCTGAATGTTCAACTGCTTTGTTTAACCCATTTAGGCCTGACGTCGACATTTAAAAAATGTCTTCAAAATCCTGTTTTCTGAAATCATAATTTCTGTATCAGTGGTGCTCAATATTTCATGTCAAGGACCCCAAAAATTATATTTAATATGCCTCTGCCCCCCCCCCCCCCCCATCTGAAAATATGTTGTTCCAGGGACCTCCCCAGAAGCAAAGATTTGAGTTAAAATGTTCACTCTGTATATATATTCAAAGATTTGAGCCACATTTTCACGATTTTTCAAAAATAGCAGACCTACAAGTTCATAGCGCGGCACTCGGTGCCGCGCTATGAGCTTGTAGATCTGCTATTTTTCAACAGCTAAAGTATAACATCATGCTTTAAAACGCCAAAAGGGGTTCCCCCCCCAAAATGGTTTAACTGACTAACTAGCCAGCGTGCTTTCTGCTCTAGAGGGGTGTGGGCGCGCACTGGCTTTCTGCTCTAGAGGGGTGTGGGCGCGCACTGGCTTTCTGCTCTAGAGGGGTGTGGGCGCGCACTGGCTTTCTGCTCTAGAGGGGTGTGGGCGCACACTGGCTTTCTGCTCTAGAGGGGTGTGGGCGCACACTGGCTTTCTGCTCTAGAGGGGTGTGGGCGCACACTGGCTTTCTGCTCTAGAGGGGTGTGGGCGCACACTGGCTTTCTGCTCTAGAGGGGTGTGGGCGCACACTGGCTTTCTGCTCTAGAGGGGTGTGGGCGCACACTGGCTTTCTGCTCTAGAGGGGTGTGGGCGCACACTGGCTTTCTGCTCTAGAGGGGTGTGGGCGCGCACTGGCTTTCTGCTCTAGAGGGGTGTGGGCGCGCACTGGCTTTCTGCTCTAGAGGGGTGTGGGCGCGCACTGGCTTCGTGCTGTACCCGCCAGTGTGGTTTTTGGCAGTACATTTCTATTTTAGTTTACTTTTAGTCATAGTCTCTTGAATAGTTTTCACTTAGTTTAGTCACTCGGAATGTATTAGTGTTATGACTAAATGTCATAAGATTTTAGTCGACTAAATCTACAGGTGATTTTGACAAAAATGTCAAGGAGCCCCAAACATAAATGTAATTGGCCGCCGACCCCCATCTGTAAATATGTTGTTCCAGGGACTCCCCCAGAAGGAAATATTTGAGTTAAACGTTCGCTCTGAAAGAATATATTCAAAGATTTGTGCCACATTTTCACAACCACATTTTCAAACAATAATGCCCATTTAGACCTGAGGACGATTCTACAAATGCCTTCTAAATCCTGACAGTTTTCTGAAAAACCTGTTTCTTTATTGGTGGTTAAAAACGTTTTGCACCGCATTTTCAGGATTAAAAAAAAATAGCAGACCTACACGCTCGTAGCGCGGCACCGAGTGCCGCGCTACGAGCTTGTAGATCTGCTTTTTCAATAGCTAAAGTATAACATAATGCTTAAAACACCAAAAGGGGTTCCCGCCCAGAATGGGTTAAGCATTATGTTACACTTTAGCTACTGAAAAATAGCAGATCTACAAGCTCGTAGCGCGCCACTCGGTGGCGCGCTACGAGCTTGTAGGTCTGCTACTTTTGAAAAATTGTGAAAATGTGGCGCAAATCTTTGAATATATATTCTTTTAACTCAAATCTTTGCTTCTGGGGAGGTCCCTGGAACAACATATTTTCAATTATAAATATCATTTGTGGGGGTCCTTGACATGAAATAGTTTGAAAACCACTGACGTAGAAATATGGGTTTTTCAGAACACTGTCAGGATATAGAAGACATTTTGTAGAATCGTCCTCCAGTCTAAACGGGTTAACGTTAGTACTACTAAAAACAATGAACACATCAACATACCTGCCACTGCAAGTGACGCTCGAGCCTGCCTCTAAACGTCATTTCGTTAGCATGCTGTGCTCTGCCCCAGAGTGTTGTTTCCTCTTGACGGGGAGGCGGCGGGGTCCGGGGATAAACTGTCAAAACAAATGCACGTTAGGGAGGGGCCGCTTCAGATCTGAGCAGGGCGCCGAGGAGGCGCGCAAGTTGCAGGAGGAACCGGAACGCATGCAAACAAAAAACAAATGGGTCTCATCGAGTTGCCCTTCCGTAAGCGACACGTTGCCTACGGAACTCGCCAGGGACGCGCGGAGAGTGAGGGCACTTTTGGACAAAAATAGCGAAAATAGCAGATCTACAAGCTCACAACGCGTCGTGTTCAAGGAGTGTGGCATTTGCATTTCTTTCACCATGTAGTAAATGCTGCATTCGTGGTCTGGAGAGGGCAGTTGTTTTACAGACGGGTAAAAGGGGCAGAGGCTGAAGCCCCCTTTGACGCCTGTGTGTGCCCGTCCCTGGAACTGGCCTATCGGCTTGTTCCTGCAGCAACGCAGGCGTGCCATTAAACAACGGTAAAGCACACCGGGCCTCTCGTGCAATATTGCTTAATTCTGAATGTTCAACTGCTTTGTTTAACCCATTTAGGCCTGACGTCGACATTTAAAAAAAAATCTTCAAAATCCTGTTTTCTGAAATCATAATTTCTGTATCAGTGGTGCTCAATATTTCATGTCAAGGACCCCAAATAATATATGTAACATGCCTCCCCCCCCCCCCCCCCATCTGAAAATATGTTGTTCCAGGGACCTCCCCAGAAGCAAAGATTTGAGGTAAAATGTTCACTCTGTAATAATATATTCAAAACATTTTCACGAAAAATGTCATAAGATCTTAGTCGACTAAAAATGTCATAAGATCTTAGTCGACTAAATCTACAGGTGATTTAGTCGACTAAAATGTGTTTTGGCGGGCCTTGATGCCGTCATAATGGCTGATTTTACACTTAGCCCTACACATAGCCCTCAAATAGCCCAGGTATGTTGATGTGCTCACAACGCGTTGCGTTGCGACGCGTTGTGAGCTTGTAGATCTGCTACTCTAGTTTTTATCTGTTTGACGAAATTGTCAACGTATTTAGTCTTAGTTTTAGTCATCATAGCTTAAAGTTTTCATTTAGTTTCCATGTAGTTTTCGTCAGTGAAAAAAGGCATAGTCGACGGACATTTTTCGTCTTGGTTTTAGTCGACGAAAACAACACTGGTACCCGCCCAGCGGCCCAGAGTGGCACCAGAACGACCACGCCCACATGATGTTTATCACCCTGTGCTACTGCTGGCACCTGGCCACCGCTCTACAGCACCGTCTGCTGGTGAGACCGCCACACTGCCCCCCCCCCCCCCCCCCCCCCCCAAATATATACTACTACAGGTATTATGTATTTGGCCGCAGAGGTTCAGACCCCCATCGATATGAAAATATTTTGTTGTGACTGCAGCACTGCAGGGACCCCCATGATGCGTGCGCGCGGCGTGCGTGCGTGTGTGCGTGCGCATGTGTGTGCTGTGATTGATTGATGGAAGTATTTATTAACAGTTTGCAGAATTACAGTACATTTCAAGCTCACTCAATACACAAAAACTGTTAACTGTGAGTGGACGACCCAAGCACTACACTTGTTTACAAGAGGGTCCACCTCATCCATTTATTCCATGAGATTAGACCATAGACCATTTTATGGTTTTATCCTGAATGAAAACATTCTCTGAGGTAAATGAGTTAGTGTACATTTCCCATAATAGCCTATAGCCACTATAATGTTTTACTTAATATGCTACTGGCTGTGTTCTTCTTGGAAAATATAAAAATATACTCCTATGGAAAGGCTATAATATTTTACTTATATTGACCGTTGTGAATTAACTATCAAACTGCACAATGTGACTGAATGTTTCCTTTACATCATCGTGTTGGGCTTATGTTTTCGCCAAAGTTTGTATTTGTGTTGTTTCCGTCATAAGCGCATGCAGCTCCGTTTAGTTGTAGACCAAGAATGTTCCAAGAAATAACCTGTGTTAGCTCTTTTCATTGGTTAGCTCACACATGTTGTGAATGATGCCATCGTGTTGTGAGCTTGTAGATTGGCTACTTGTTACACATGTTGTGAATGATGCCATCGTGTTTTGAGCTTGTAGATTGGCTACTTGTTACACATGTTGTGAATGATGCCATCGTGTTGTGAGCTTGTAGATTGGCTACTTGTTACACATGTTGTGAATGATGCCATCGTGTTGTGAGCTTGTAGATTGGCTACTTGTTACACATGTTGTGAATGATGCCATCGTATTGTGAGCTTGTAGATTGGCTACTTGTTACACATGTTGTTTTGTGAGCTTGTAGATTGGCTACTTGTTACACACGTTGTGAATGATGCCATCGTGTTGTGAGCTTGTAGATTGGCTACTTGTTACACACATGTTGTGAATGATGCCATCGTGTTGTGAGCTTGTAGATTGGCTACTTTTACACACATGTTGTGAATGATGCCATCGTGTTGTGAGCTTGTAGATTGGCTACTTTTACACACATGTTGTGAATGATGCCATCGTGTTGTGAGCTTGTAGATTGGCTACTTGTTACTAAGGTTGAGCGATATGCCAATGTTTTTCAATCGCCCATCGTCTGTCCAAAAATCGCCGATGGACGATATATTCGTGTCATAAAAGTAAAGTGAGAACAGCTCACTGCAGGTCGCAAAAAAGCCAGATCTACAAGCTCTCAAGGCACCGCGTCCTGCCTGTTTTTGCAGCGCCGTTCGCTACACGTTGAGAGCTTGTAGATCCGTTTTGCAGCGCAGCCAGGGTAACAAAATAAGAAATAAGTTACAGGTGGAGATGAAGTGAAGTTGGAACGGACAAGCAGCTGCAAGCCAAGCTAACATCACAACCACTGGCTGGTGACAGTGTTATTAGCCGCAGCAACTTGTAGCCTGCCCTAGTAACTTCTCCCCGGAGAAGTCTTGCCTCCCCGCACCGTCGGAGGCTCGGAGCGCCGGCCCCCATGCTGATCCACAGGCTCTCAAGGCATCGCGTCCTGCCTGTTTTTGCAGCCCCGTTCGCTATGCATTGAGAGCTTGTAGATCTGTCTATTTTTGCAGCGCTGGTGTCGGGGTTCGTTCACGTTGTCAATTGTAATGGCAGTTTTAGAATGCCAATTCTACTATTCAATAAGAACTATTTTGTATTCCATTCGGTCAAATAGGATGGAACAATCATTCACTACGCATTCAAACTAACCAACAGCTGTCAATCTGACAGCTGTCGTCTCCAAGCCAGAATAGCGTTTGTTTCCTGTCAGGCAGTTAAGGTGTTACTATTAAATGTGTATTGTATACCTATCCCTATTTAGAACAGAAAGGAGACTGAGACTGTCTTCCTCTCCCAAACAACTACTAACTACAGCTGTCAATGTCAATCTGACAGCTGGAGTCATACATGTATTTGTAAATATCCCATTTAGAGTAGTCTTCCTGTCGCAAGCAAACACCATGAATGAGATGATTGAGTCACCACCTGTTATTATTTGTCTATTTGTATATTGAGAGATGCCTGATAATAAAAGGGGGTGTATGTCATTGATGGGGAGACTGGGGGGGGAGTGCTGCTGGACTTGCAACCATTCTGCTGTACTGAGATGATCGGAACTGAAAATAAAGAACGATGACGATATGCCTGGCTCCTTGACGCTGTGTCGTGCCTTCACCTCTGTCTGCTGATCACAAATGATGAGACCATAGTTCTCCCTTAACACAATAAAAAAATAACTGAGATTACAGGCGGAGATGAAGTTCAATCAGTGGGTTGAATCAGTAGCTACACGCTAAGCTAACGCTAAGCTAAGCGCTAAGCTAACGATCCCCGAGCCTACATTAACACTAGCAGCCTGTTTTTTTTTTCCCCCCCGACTTCACGGGTGGTGCATTGGGATTGTGATGAGACACGAGACAGCAGTGTGCATTCTGTTGTGACTGTATATTATTAAACTGCATGGGTCTGGACTCCGGAGCGTAAACAACATGTAGGCTACAGTTCAGTAGCCTCCCTCGGCTCGGTCCCGGGTCCCAGCCTTTACTCTGGCTGCCAGAGTGATGCTGCGGAGTGCGGGGACTCTGGGACCATACCATTATAACGGGAAGAGGGGATTTCCACCCGGCCACTGTTACTACTTTGCTGGCCCAAATTAATTTGCGAGCCAAATTAATTTGCAATGGTTTTTGAAAACCTTATGCCCATACCTAAAACCAATAAGATCTGGTTGCAAAAGGGGTGAAGTGTCCCTTTAATGGCTTTTTTAAAATATATATTATGATAAGTTTCAGTGATCTATAGAAAAGTGTCTCTTACCATGTGCGTAAGATCCACTATACCCGGTGCCTCAGAGGCCTTTAGGAGTTGTATTGTTGTTGACAAATAGCCACTACATTCAATATGTTTCAAAGAATATCAAGATTTTTTTTTTTAATTTTTTAATAGCTGATGTGTATAGAGCGTCAGAATGACGAGGGCACCAGGAAATAATTCCCCGTTAATTTTCCCCATAGACGTTTCAAAAAGTATGTATTCAAAGACCTGTAAGCCTCGGACAAAGCCAACAGCCCAGTTGACAAATCATGACAATAAACACATTTTTTTGGGGGGCCGAACAGATAATTAGAAAGACGAAAAAAAAGGGCAGGTACAACACACACACAAAGTGTGTTTATTGTCATGTTTTGTCAACTCGGCTGTTGGCTGAAATGGGGAAGGACTGCGACGCTCCAGTGGTTCCCAAAGCGGGGTCCGGGGACCCCCAGGGGTCCTTGAGAGAGTTCCAGGGGGTCCCCAGCTAAATGATAGTTTGGAACCAAATGGACCCTTATGGGTCTGCAACTCTGAGAGTGTACAAATGGAACCATTTTTACACTCTCAGAGTTAAATTTACATTGATTTTACGATATAAATCGGGGGTCGCAGACATAGAAATGCCATTAAATGTGGGCCCGTAGACTAATGCATGTCAAACTGGGGGGGGGGGGGGGGGGTCCTTGAAATTAAACGGGTTGAGAATCACTGCTAGAGCCGTAAAAATCTTCTCTTATGGGGGGTCCCTGGCATATATTTTCAAATGGGGGTCCTTGGGGTAATTAGTGTCAATTTGGGGGTCCTTCGCATGAACAAGTTTGGGAACCACTGCTACATAGGGCCCTGGTTGTCCCCGGACCCCACTTCTGCCTCCATGGGCCCCTCTTGTTTTTTTCAACATAGCCTATATTTAAAACATTAGTAGGCCTACACACATGTCAAAGTAATCATATTAATAATGACAATAATAAACTAAATCAACATAATATAACATAGGCCTATACATAACAAAACAAAAACAGACAAACAGAGCACTGCCATACATTGTGCATTTCTTTCACCTTATACATTCATGCGTTTGATCTTTGTCTGTCCTTTTAGGTAGTCTGTGAAGGGAGTCCATGTTTTTATGAATGTCTTGTGGGATCTGATTCTCTCCATCTGTATGATTACAGTCATCTCGTTAAGCCACTTCATGAAGCAAGGAGGAGAGGATGATTTCCAATCCAACATAATTATTTTCTTCGCTGCAACTATTCCGAGCATCAAAGCTCTTGTTCTTCATCTGTATATTCTCTGAACATCCAAATAAAGCCAATTGAGGGTCAATTATTATAACGTTTTTTATACACTTTAGAAAACCATTCAAAAATCTTTGACCAAAAACTGTGTAGCTGTGGACAGAGCCAAAATAGATGTGTTAGGCTGCCCTCTGCTGTTTTGCATCTATCACACATCGGAGAAGTTGTAGTCGGATAGATCCTGTGCAGTTTTGTCTTGGAATAGTGCAATCTGTATTATTTATATTGTATATTGTATTAGCTGATATCTGGCATTAATGGAACAAGAAGGTGTTCTCGATAAACCCTTCTTCCAGATTTCATCATTCATCTCCATTCCCAGTTCAGAGACCCATGCTTCTCTCAAGCGGTTGGTAGATACAGGAGTAGTAAAGACAGAAACAAAACGAGAAGTCGTTTGCTTAGCCCATTTTGGGCGGGAACCCCTTTTGGTGTTTTAAGCATTATGTTATGCTTTAGCTATTGACAAATAGCAGATCTACAAGCTCATAGCGCGGCACCGAGTGGCGCGCTACGAGCTTGTAGGTCTGCTATTTTTGAAAAGTTGTGAAAATGTGGCTCAAATCTTTGAATATATATTTCAGAGTGAACATTTTTAACTAAAATATTGGCTTCTGGGGGGTCCCTGGAACTACATATTTTGAGATGGGGGGCCGTGGCCCAATAGAGATAATGGGTTTTTCAGAAAAATGGACCTCAGTCCAAAATGTGTTAGTCAGGGGGGAGTCAGTCTCTCTAGCATCTGCATCACGGTCACTTTCCTGAATAGCAGATAGGATCGAACCAACGGCTTGAGTGTAGTCATTTAGAAGTCTGAAATTTCTCTCACGGCTGGCTGTATCATTCTCTGTAGTGCACTCGATGCATCTCAATAAACTTTGGAAAAAATTAATAACAAAGTCTCTATTGCCATTTAAGACATTGATTTGCAAACAAATCAAAACAAAAAAAAGTGGGCGGTCTTCATTTTTCATTTTTGCACTCACTGCGTTGCGTCCTACATTACCTCTACCTCCAGTTCAGCACTCAGCAGTTACAGGCCTGTTCCTGTAACGGAGCTGTTCCTGAACGGAGCCTCGCAGCGTGGGCGGAGTTATGGCAAAAATTGTGTCCTGACGAATTATGTGACCATCTTGCGAGCTTCTTGTTCCAGGAATTGCCTTCCTGTTATAAACATACTTTTGTGCATATACATTCATACTCTCTCACACACACACACACACACACGCACGCACGCACGCACACACGCACACACACACGCATGCATGCATGCACGCACACGTATACATGCAGTCCTATGTATGTGCAAGTGAAGTATTTATGTGTGAATGAAGTATTTATATATGTGCGAATGAAGTATGTATGTACAAGTGAAGTATGTATGTATGTGCGAATGAAGTATGTACAAGTGAAGTATGTATGCATGTACAAGTGAAGTATGTATGTATGTACAACTGAAGTATTTATATATGTGTGAATGAAGTATGTATGTATGTGCGAATGAAGTATTTATATATGTGCGAATGAAGAATGTATGTATTTGCAAGTGAAGTATTTATATATGTGTGAATTAAGTATGTATGTATGTGCGAATGAAGTATGTATGTATGTGCAAGTGAAGTATGTATGTATGTGCGAATGAAGTATGTATGTATATACAAGTGAAGTATGTATGTATGTGCGAATGAAGTATGTATGTATGTGTAAATGAAATATATATGTATGTGCAAGTGAAGTATGCATGTATGTGTATGTGAGTAAGTAACTACAGTAACTATACAGTAGTAACTATAGTTACTTTCCACCACTGTGTGTGTGTGTGTGTGTGTGTGTGTGTGTGTGTGTGTGTGTGTGTGTGTGTGTGTGTGTGTGTGTGTGTGTGTGTGTGTGTGTGTGTGGTGTGTGTGTGTGTGTGTG
>NC_136812.1:54502992-54520492 GCF_951216825.1 Electrona antarctica | reverse complement strand
GGCTATGTTGAAAAAAACAAGAGGGGCCCATGGAGGCAGAAGTGGGGTCCGGGGACAACCAGGGCCCTATGTAGCAGTGGTTCCCAAACTTGTTCATGCGAAGGACCCCCAAATTGAAACTAATTACCCCGAGGACCCCCATTTGAAAATATATGCCAGGGACCCCCCATAAGAGAAGATTTTTACGGCTCTAGCAGTGATTCTCAACCCGTTTAATTTCAAGGACCCCCCCCCCAGTTTGACATGCATTAGTCTACGGGCCCACATTTAATGGCATTTCTATGTCTGCGACCCCCGATTTATATCGTAAAATCAATGTAAATTTAACTCTGAGAGTGTAAAAATGGTTCCATTTGTACACTCTCAGAGTTGCAGACCCATAAGGGTCTATTTGGTTCCAAACTATCATTTAGCTGGGGACCCCCTGGAACTCTCTCAAGGACCCCTGGGGGTCCCCGGACCCCACTTTGGGAACCACTGGAGCGTTGCAGTCCTTCCCCATTTCAGCCAACAGCCGAGTTGACAAAACATGACAATAAACACACTTTGTGTGTGTGTGTTGTACCTGCCTTTTTTTTTCGTCTTTCCAATTATCTGTTCGGCCCCCCAAATTTTTTTGTTTATTGTCATGATTTGTCAACTGGGCTGTTGGCTTTGTCCGAGGCTTACAGGTCTTTGAATACATACTTTTTGAAACGTCTATGGGGAAAATGAACGGGGAATTATTTCCTGGTGCCCTCGTCGTTCTGACGCTCTATACACATCAGCTATTAAAAAAAAAAATCTTGATATTCTTTGAAACATATTGAATGTAGTGGCTATTTGTCAACAACAATACAACTCCTAAAGGCCTCTGAGGCACCGGGTATAGTGGATCTTACGCACATGGTAAGAGACACTTTTCTATAGATATGATCACTGAAACTAAAAAAGCCATTAAAGGGACACTTCATCCCTTTTGCAACCAGATCTTATTTTAATGATGTTTGGGAGACAAGAAACACTTTCCTGGGGTTTTTTTACGTGGGTAATATGTGTTTTTAGATATTTTAATATCTCAAAGTGTCCATGAACTCCATGATGTCATGGACACTGGGCTCACTTCATTCCTGGACTACAATTCCCATAATGCTTTGGTGCACTGCTCCTCCTTGTGGATAGTGGGGTGGTTGTCTTACTGAGACAACATGTAGTCCAGGAAGTAAGTGAGCCCAGTGTCCATGACATCATGGAGTTCATAGACACTTTGAAATAGTAAAATATCTAAAAACACAAAAACCCACAGGAAAGTGTTTATTGTCTCCCAAAGATCATTAAAGGTGTAGTGAAATGGAAAATACATTTTTCACACTTTTAGTTTTTCACCCTATCCGTGGTCATCATAATCATGGGCTACCTAACGGATGCCAACATATATTTTTTAATTACTTCCTGAAAACAAAAATGTGCTGCGTGATGACGTGCCGAGGCCCACCTCAATAAAAGCCAATAGAAATTAAGCTCACCAGTTTGATTTCCATGCTTCATTGTCCTCCTCCACAGCAGGTTTTGATTAAAGAACTACTCCGTTTTTTAATATCATTCAAGATGACATCCAAACAGTGTATTAATCATCACGCTAAAATATGTATATAGGTTGTGTATAGGTTAGAAATAATCCCCTGGCTTTGCTCCACTAGACTCTGTCACTTTGTTTACAAATTACACTGCACGTGAGAGACTTCCTCTCCCATAGCCTGAAGGGATGCGACGCTCTGATTGGTTCAGAAACCAGAGCCAGTGTTTCAATCTGAAACTTCAAAATAAAATGCCATTTCCGTTTCACTACACCTTTCAAATAATAGCAGGGGGCGGACTTGTAAAGATTTTGCTTTTGGTGACTAGTTTCTGAATTTTGGCGTGGTGTTAGGTATTGGTATAAGGTTTTCAAAAAGCTGTGCAAACACGTTGGGAGCGCCCCCTAGTGGTCTGTTTGCACAGACTCAAATATTGGATACATATAGGTATGGTTGAAAACGAAAATAATTGATAAAATAGATTTTTCAATGGATTCTGTTACTATTGGGTGTGCTAAATAACATACTAAAATTTTAGGAACGAACAACCAGAAAGGCATCATTTTCAAGATGGTGTCCACGGTGGCTAAAATGGGCTAAAATGCCTATAAACTGGGATTTAATATGTAATATGTAAATCATAACAATAATGCACTTCGTAACTACTTTTTGAATTTTGGCATGGTGTTAGGTATGGGCATAAGGTTTTCAAAAACCATTGCAAACTAATTAGGCTCGCCCCCTAGTGGTCGGTTTGCAATTAAACCACTATTAGATATGTCAGTATATGGTTGGAACCCCAAATAATTGATAGAATAGATTTCTTTCAATGGATTCTGTTACCATTGGGTGTTCTAAATAACATACTAAAATTTTACGGCAAAACGAACAACTTGAAAGGCATCATTTTCAAGATGGCGTCCACGATGGCTGCTGTAATAGTGATGATTTCGGACAGTACTGTATGGGGAGCACCGAGTCTGACGTCAATATCGGTAGAGGGCGCTATAGGTCTGCGAGTTAATGTACTTTTTATTTGCATTGTAATCCCCATAGGGTTTTTTCAGATCGCCTCATATAAGAACTGTTTGAAAAATAAACAAATCATCCCGGCCGTTTCACTCATTTGGATATGAAGAATCAACTGACTACGAGAAACCAGTCAAAACGCTGCTGCTGAATTTTCGCTAGGAACAGTAATAATAAGTGACTGCAGGCTGTCACCTCCCTGACAAGGAAGGAATCTTTGTTAAAGATGGAGTGCCACAATGTTTGTATTTTTCCAGTTTTTCATGTGTCTATGAGGTGCCAGTACTTCATTAGACACCCTGGAGTCATTTGTATGTGCAATGGTGTATTAACTTTGTATTTAGGGTTTCTTCCTGGAGCCTGGAACCCTTGACAGTCAAACGGGCCAATGAAATAAACAGTAATATAGTGACATCACATTATGAGCCCCTCCCCTAACCCCTCCCCTTTCATCATACAACTACAGCTGTGGGTGCGGCTTCAGTTCAGGTGGATCACCACTGAACTGGTGGGCGTGCCCACATAAAAACAACATTTTAACAAATACTGACACTTTTTTGAAAAAATTATACCTCCTTATATAACAATAAGACCTGATGATCATGTTTTAGGGTGGAAAAGAATCGCGGCACTCCATCTTTAAATTATTTTTAAATTCATGGATGAATAAAGAAAGGGATGAATGAAAAAATAGGTTAATGAAAATATGTCTGCAGGCATTTAGGCCTATATGTCTATGATAAAAAGGTAATTATTTTAAAATAACATAGGCCTATGATTATTATCAATAAATTAATATTATATCCATTACCCAGCAATATGTGCACCGCCTTGACAATATGAAAACATCAGCAGCATGATTAACCACATGAACCCCCGCTACTTAAGCCTGGGGGGGATACGGCAAAAAATAGCCGATCTATAAGCAACGCAACGTCCGTGTTGTGAGCTTGTAGATCGGGTACTTTTGGTAAAGAATTACCAAAAGTAGCCGATTCTTTAAGTACATTTTGATGCCAAATACTTTTGTACTTTTACTCAAGTACATTTTGAACTCTGGACTTTTACTTGTAACGGAGTAGTAGTTCTACATTGCAGCATTGACACTTTTACTTTAAGTAAAAGATTTGAGTACTTTTTTCCACCACTACAGGGGAAGTACAGTACGATTACAAGGTCTGCCAAAAGCATGGAACCTATAAAAAAGCATTTCGGCTTGTTTCCATTGGTGTCCTCAGTCACATACTACTCAATTCATTAAAAAAAAAAAGAAAGTCATATCAGTCTCACATGCTGTAACAAGTAGCCAATCTACAAGCTCACAACACGATGGCATCATTCACAACATGTGTGTAACAAGTAGCCAATCTACAAGCTCACAACACGATGGCATCATTCACAACATGTGTGTAACAAGTAGCCAATCTACAAGCTCACAACACGATGGCATCATTCAAAACATGTGTGTAACAAGTAGCCAATCTACAAGCTCACAACACGATGGCATCATTCACAACATGTGTGTAACAAGTAGCCAATCTACAAGCTCACAACACGATGGCATCATTCACAACATGTGTGAGCTAACCAATGAAAAGAGCTTTGACTAAAATAATTACTTCATTGGATCAATATTGGAACACAGGTTATTTCTTGGAACATTCTTGGTCTACAACTAAACGGAGCTGCATGCGCTTATGACGGAAACAACACAAATAGAAACTTTGGGGTCCTCGAGGGGGTTCCAGTTAGGGGGACCTCCAGGGGTCCTCGAGGGGGTTCCAGTTAGGGGGACCTCCAGGGGTCCTCGAGGGGGTTCCAGCTAGAGGGACCTCCAGGGGTCCTCGAGGGGGTTCCAGTTAGGGGGACCTCCAGGGGTCCTCGAGGGGGTTCCAGTTAGGGGGACCTCCAGGGGTCCTCGAGGGGGTTCCAGCTAGGGGGACCTCCAGGGATCCTCGAGGGGGTTCCAGCTAGGGGGACCTCCAGGGGTCCTCGAGGGGGTTCCAGCTAGAGGGACCTCCACGGGTCCTCGAGGGGGACCTCCAGGGGTCCTCACAATTGTGAGCTTGTATTGTCAAAGGAATTTCACAAATGTTGACGAGACATTTGGAACAATTTGCAAAATTTTTAACACACATCCTCTCTCATCATGGGGGGCCCTGCAGTGCTGCAGTCACAACAAATATTTTCATATCGATGGGGGTCTGAACCTCTGCGGCCAAATACATAATACCTGTAATAGTATACATTTGGGGGGGGGGGGGGGGTCCTTCCTGCCTTGAAATGGAAAAGGGCTGAGAATCTGTGGGTATATATATATATATATGCAGTGTGGCGGTCTCACCAGCAGCAGTGCTGTAGAGCGGTGGCCAGGTGCCAGCAGTAGCACAGGGTGATAAACATAATGTGGGCGTGGTCGTTCTGGTGCCACTCTGGGCCGCTGGGCGGGTACCAGTGTTGTTTCCGTCGACTAAAACCAAGACGAAAAATGTCCGTCGACTATGCCTTTTTTCACTGACTAACTACATGGAAACTAAATGAAAACTTTAAGCTATGATGACTAAAACTAAGACTAAATACGTTGACAATTTCGTCAACAGATAAAAAGTAGAGTAAAATGTTAGGAAGGGACTAGTGGACAAGAGATCCAATATAAGTAAAAGACAAGTCATTTTACACTTGGTTGCATGCTGGAAATTGCAGATCTACAAGATCAACATACATGGGCTATTTGAGGGCTATTTTCAGCAAGTGTAAAATCAGCCATTATGACGGCATCAAGGCCCGCCAAAACTCATTTTAGTCGACTAAATCACCTGTAGATTTAGTCGACCACACCCCTCTAGAGCAGAAAGCACGCTGGCTAGTTAGTCAGTTAAACCATTTTGGGGTGGGAACCCCTTTTTAGCAGATCTACAAGCTCATAGCGCGGCAACGAGTGCCGCGCTATGAACTTGTAGGTCTGCTATTTTTGAAAAAGCGTGAAAATGTGCCTCAAATCTTTGAATATATATATTATTACAGAGTGAACATTTTAACTCAAATCTTTGCTTCTGTGGAGGTCCCTGGAACAACATATTTTCAGATGGGGGGGGGGCAGAGGCATATTAAATATAATTGTTGGGGTCCTTGACATGAAATATTGAGCACCACTGATACAGAAATGATGATTTCAGAAAACAGGATTTTGAAGACATTTTTTTAAATGTCGACGTCAGGCCTAAATGGGTTAAACAAAGCAGTTGAACATTCAGAATTAAGCAATATTGCACGAGAGGCCCGGTGTGCTTTACCGTTGTTTAATGGCACGCCTGCGTTGCTGCAGGAACAAGCCGATAGGCCAGTTCCAGGGACGCGCACACACAGGCGTCAAAGGGGGCTTCAGCCCCTGCCCCTTTTACCCGTCTGTAAAACAACTGCCCTCTCCAGACCACGAATGCAGCATTTACTACATGGTGAAAGAAATGCAAATGCCACACTCCTTGAACACGACGCGTTGTGAGCTTGTAGATCTGCTATTTTCGCTATTTTTGTCCAAAAGTGCCCTCACTCTCCGCACGTCCCTGGCGAGTTCCGTAGGCAACGCGTCGCTTACGGAAGGGCAACTCGATAAGACTCGATTTGTTTTTTGTTTGCATGCGTTCCGGTTCCTCCTGCAACTTGCACGCCTCCACGGCGCCCTGCTCAGATCTGAAGCGGCCCCTCCCTAACGTGCATTTGTTTTGACAGTTTATCCCTGGACCCCGCCGCCTCCCCGCCGGTTACAAGAACAAGGTCGTCCTTGTACGAGAGAAGGAAATAAAATTACCCCCCGCCAAGAGGAAACAACACTCTGGGGCAGAGCACAGCATGCTAACGAAATGACGTTTAGAGGCAGGCTCGAGCGTCACTTGCAGTCGCAGGTATGTTGATGTGTTCATTGTTTTTAGTAGTGCTAACGTTAACCCGTTTAGACTGGAGGACGATTCTACAAAATGTCTTCTATATCCTGACAGTGTTCTGAAATCCCATATTTCTATGTCAGTGGTTTTCAAACTATTTCATGTCAAGGACCCCCAAAAATGATATGTAATTGGCCGCTGACCCCCCATCTGAAAATATGTTGTTCCAGGGACCTCCCCAGAAGCAAAGATTTGAGTTAAAAGAATATATATTCAAAGATTTGCCCCACATTTTCACGATTTTTCAAAAATAGCAGATCTACAAGCTCGTAGCACTCTGTGCCGCGCTATGCGCTTGTAGATCTGCTATTTTTCAGTAGCTAAAGTGTAACATAATGTTTGAAATGTTTTATAGTAGTTTGTTCATCACTTATACAATTTACAAGTTAGGCATTTACACAGTGATTTACAGTATAGAACACATTGAAATACATCAAATACATGAAAAATAGTCATCAAGAATCATAAGTAAGCTAAGAACGTAACATCCGTCTAACAGTAGAATATCTGTACAGTGAAACTATGAGAATTCAATGCTGTCCAAATGACATAAGTTGAGCCTATTCATACGCCTGTAAGGTCGTCGAGGCTAGGCCAAGTGCTACTTATGATGCTAATGGTCCAAAGTGTGCAGATACAGAATACTGCATGTCACTTTGTTTACTGTTGATTGAGAAAACAATGTTGCACATTAAGCTAATCGTCTGGTGACCCACTGGGGGTCCAGACCCACAGTTCGATAACCACTGGTCTCTCTGGGTGTTGTCTCCACCATCTGAGGTGAGGAAAAGTCTTAACCGGCCACACTTGAGTCTTAACCGGCCACACTTGAGTCTTAACCAGCCACACATGAGTCTTAACTGGCCATGTGTGAGTCTTAACCAGCCACACATGAGTCTTAACCAGCCACACATGAGTCTTAACCGACCACACATGAGTCTTAACCGGCCACAAATGAGTCTTAACCGGCCACACATGAGTCTTAACCGGCCACACATGAGTCTTAACCGGCCACACATGAGTCTTAACCGGCCACACATGAGTCTTAACCGGCCACAGTTATCTCGCAGGATGATATCATTGTTGTAGTAACATATTATAACCGAACATCACTGAACTGCTCTGTGTGTGTGTGTGTGTGTGTGTGTGTGTGTGTGTGTGTGTGTGTGTGTGTGTGTGTGTGTGCGTCCGTGCGTGCGTGAGCACAAGAGAGTGTGTGGTGTGTGTGAGAGAGAGAGAGAGAGAGAGAGAGAGAGAGAGAGATAAGAGAGATAGAGAGAGAGAAGAATGAGAAATGAGAGAGATAAGAGAGAGAGAGAGAGAGAGAGAGAGAGAAGAAAGAAAGAGAGGGAGAGAGAGAGAGAGAGAAGAAAAGAGAGAGAGAGAGAAAAGAGAGAGAGAGAGAGAGAGAGAGAGAGAGAGAGAGGAAAGAGAGAGAGAGAGAGAGAGAGAGAGAGAGAGAGAGAGAGAGAGAGAAAGAAAGAGAGGGAGAGAGAGAGAGAGAGAGAGGGAGAGAGAGAAAGAGAGAGAGAGAGAGAGAGAGAGGGAGAGAGAGAAAGAGAGAGAGAGAGAGAGAGAGAGAGAGAGAGAGAGAGAAAGAGAGGGAGAGAGAGAGAGAGAGAGAGAGAGAGAGAGAGAGAGAGGGAGAGAGAGAAAGAGAGGGAGAGAGAGAGAGAGAGAGAGAGAGGGAGAGAGAGAGAGAGAGAGAGAGAGAGAGAGAGACTTTGACTTTTCTAAAACCCTTTTATTTACAAACTAAAAAAGCGGTAACACTTCAGTTGTTTTCAAACAGACATTTGAGGTCCAAAAACAAGGGCATTCTTACCCAAAAACCAAACCAAAAAGAAGAGTCTCGTCAACAACCGAGCAAATGACATCATTAAAACACCATAGTTGCACAAAGGTGTTCAAGTTTTTCATTTCCAGGTGAAATCTAAAATCAATCCAAACCCTCGCCCTAACCAGTGAGATGAAAACACTAACCAGGTCCTGTGTTACTTCCCTTTCGATCCGGTTTCTCCTGGTCAAGTAGACCGCCATTTTTGCCTCGCCTAGCAGAAAATTGAGCAACTGCCACTTGCTAGCATTGTCCCTCCTGTACCCTGCTCCATAAATAAACACAACTTTGGACCACTTCTCTTCAAAAAGAATAAACAGGCCCTCTAACACACCAAATAAATCATTGATCCTGCCACATTCTACAAAGCAATGAGCAATGGTCTCCACCTTCCCACAAAAAGGACACTCATTTGAGATGGTTGAATTCATTTTCGACACAATCGAATTAACAGCCACCGCCCCATGGAGAATCCTCCATTGTAAGTCCCCAGTCTGTTTTTTCGAGGGAAGTTTGTACAAGGCCCTCCACCCTGGTTTGCTTTCATCAGATTGATCGAAATGCCTTCTCCACATTGTGTCGTCTTTCCCATTTAATTTCTCCCTGTTAAGAGCCTTAACACAGCACATGTACAACCCCTTTCCATTTACTGTGTACAAATCAACACTTTGACCCTCTTTTCCCTCTAGCAAAGGTCCTGAACAGCCCTTTAGATCCGGCCAAATCTCCAACTCAGGAAAGGGGTCCTCTCCATCCGGGGTTTCCTCCCGCTCACTGTAGATCCTCAAAAGATCAAAGTCGTCCTCAGACAGTCTCTCAGCCCATCGCCCCAAGATGTATTCCACATAGCGCACTGACCTCAGCCCCAACAGGCCAGCTACGGCGTGTGCATTCCTTAGCCTCGACCAAGCGACATCCACCAACTTCCTCAACGTCACCATCCCAGCGGCGCACAGAGTGTCAGTGAGGTTAGGTGTTGTACTGTCTTGGATGTCCAACCTAGCCCCCCCGACAAGAGGTTCCTCTAGAAACCAGTGCAGTGATGAAACTGGCTCCTCTACTGTCCACTTAAAAAGAGTCCAAGCCTTAAAAACAGCCCTGTAAAAAGGCGACAGTTCAGTCACATTGAAAACATTAGCATTCAGTAAAAACATCGCAGCATCCATCCCCAGTCCATCCACCCTCCTCAAGATAGTGCTTGCCACGTCCTTCCAGATGAGGTAATCGTATCCAGCTGTGAGATATTTTTGTATGAACTGCACCCGGAAAGCTGCAATTCTACTTTCAATGTGAATCAGTCCCTGCCCCCCCTCTTCCTTTGGCAAGAACAGAACTGCTTGAGGTATCCAATGCATTCTATCCCAAAACAAATCAACCATTAAAGCCTGGATTTTTCTCATTAAGCCACTTGGTGGCTCCATGCATGCTAGACGATGCCACAAGGTACAGGCCACCAGATTATTGATGACAGAGACGTCCAAAACATCACGAATGAGAGACACATAGACCTACCAGGCACGCAGTAGGTTTGGTCTAGGTGTACGACCTGGTCTAGCACCTCCCTGAGTCTATTGGCCAGAGCCTTGGACAGAACCTTATAGTCTGTGCACAGGAGGGACACTGGACGCCAGTTCTTAATGTCTTTAAGGTCACCTTTCTTGGGCAGTAGAGTTAGCACCGCTCTCCTGCAACTTTGCGGCAAACACATTTCTCCGAAGCTTTCACTCAACACCTCCAACAAGTCCTCTTTCAACTCCTCCCAGAAAGCCTTATAGAACTCCACTGTCAGCCCGTCGATGCCAGGGGCCTTGCTCCCCTCCATGCCGTGCAAAGCAGCGCTCAGCTCAGCCAGTGTCAGAGGTCCCCCCTGACCACAGTTCTCGTTTGGGGGAATCTGAGGAAGTCCATCACAGAATGATGAAAACAACAGTTAATTGTCTTTGTATTCACTCTTGTACAGCTCAGAGTAAAACTCCACTGCCGCGCGCCGGATCTCTCCAGCATCCGTGAGCTCCTGCCCCCCCGGTGACCGTAGCGTGTGCAGGAACCTGCTCTGCCCATTATTTTTCTCTAAACCAAAAAATAAACTGGAAGGTGCATCCATCCGGCTAACGCCCTGGAACCTAGACCGCACCAATGCCCCCTGCGCTTTCATGCCCAGTAGGTCTTCAAGCAAGCTTTTTTTGGATTTGAGGACTTCAAAATGTCCTCGATTTTCTGTGGACTCCCACGAGCTATGCAGTTCCACTAACTCAATCTCCAGGTCCCTCATTGATCTGGCAATATCCCTTGTGACATTGAGAGTGTACTGCTGGCAAAGCTGTTTAATTTGAACTTTCCCATAGTCCCACCACTGCCTTAAAGACTCAAAACTATGTTTCTCGGTTCTGTAGCCCTCCCCAAAAAAACGTAAAAGTCTCCTTAAAGTTCTCATCCAAAAGTAGAGTGGAGTTGAAATGCCAGTAAGCACTCCTTGGTTTTACATTTGTGATGAAAAAGTCTCCCACCACCAAAGAATGGTCCGTAAAACCCACTGGCACCATGCCACACCTCCTAACGACACTAAACTGGTGTTAAAACAATAAAGCCTGTCCAGCCTGGCTAGAGAGATAACGTTGTCCCTTACGCGAGCCCATGTATACTCAGGGCCGGATTTAGCAATCAGGGGGCTGTAAGCAAAACATTGTCAGGGGGCCCTTACTGCGCGCGCGCGACACCAGGACGCGCCACTTCGCGGCGCGGCCAAAAATCTTTTGGGGGTTCAAACCCCACAGTACCCCTGAAATGCATAGAAAACTGCTTTTTTTTGGCACAGCCAATAAAAAAATTGGGGGTTCAAACCCCACAGTACCCCTGAAATGCATAGAAAACTGCTTTTTTTTATACTGTGCCAATAACATTTGGGGTTCAAAGTAAACCCACAGTACCCCTGAAATGCAGTGTGAGCTCCCCCACGCCTCAACTGTACAATGCATGTACTGAAAAAAGCATTATAATTGAGTATGAACTTGACAATGGACAGTGCAGTGTAAAGATGCAGTTTAATTAAAGTTTGCATACAAATGAAACACTAGACTTCAGCATTTGTAAAGGAGGTCATCCTGATGTCCACACTTGGCTCAACTGTCGGCTCAACTGAAATAAAAAACAATTCAGTTAGTCATGAGATATATTAACTAAACTAACCTGTATATAATTTATATCAGCAGAGAACACACGTGTTTCTTACCTTATTGAATTGGATCACTGCTATCCTTAGATACAAAAAAATAAAACATAAAAGGTCATTCTGATGTCCATCAATCTTGGCTCAACTGTTGGCTCAACTGAAATAAAAAACAATTCAGTTAGTCATGAGATATTTTAAGTAAACTGAACTGTATATAATTTGTATCAGCAGAGAACACACTTCATTTCTTACCTTATTAGAATATTTTCCTGGCTTTGGCTTCAGAAAAGTATTTGACAATGACTTCCATGTCCAATGTTCTTCGGACCCTCTGCTCAATGGACATCATTGCCAATCCATTGAGTCTCTCCTGTGACATAGTTGAGCGCAGGTAGCTTTTGACTAGCTTCAAGTAGGAGAAGCTCCTCTCTCCTGATGCAACCGTGACAGGTAATGTCAAAAGGAGTCGCAGGGCAATGCTTAGGTTGGAATAGAGTTCCTGCACGTTCTCTTTGTAAATGTAGTGCAGCATTTCAGTTGGTGTGGAAATCTCTGTTGGAAATGCTTTCACAGCATCTTGAACATCCGTTGCCAAGTCTTCTGCATTCACATCCTGGAGTTGCTCCTTCAGTTTTCTGCAACAGGCATTCAGTGTCCCGTCTTCTACAGCCTTCTTCATGTTCGTAGTAGAGTACAAGAAGCCAAAAAGATCAAAGAAATGCTTTACCTGACCAAATCTCTCAGTAATGCCGGAAAGTGCTTTGTCTACTAAGGGGAGGAAAAACTCTCGCCTGAAACGTTGCTCTGGTGTTGACTGAGTCTCCTCTCTACCTTCATAGTCGAACTGACGGGTTGTCTTTCTTTGCCGCTCTGCTGGAAAGGTCATCTCAATCCCCAGTGATTCTGCAATGTCTTTGGCATCAGTTTGTGCTGATGCCAGTCCCTTATCACGGTACTCCTGCAGAAACTGTTTCACACCATCAGTCTCTCTCTGAATTGTCTCAATTGACATCTTTGGGCTCTGCAAGAGTTTGCTTACTCTGTTGATCTTGTACAGAACATTATACCAGACCACAACACACAGAAGGAATCGCCATGTGCTCATCTCTTTTGACAGGCCCTGAGCTGTAGACAAGGCTTCTCCATCCTTCTTTTCCATGGCATGTTGTTCCAGGGCAGTCAGAGCATCCAGCATTCCTGGCAATTGGTAGCGGATTGCTTTGACGCTATCAATGCGACATTCCCATCTGGTTGTGGAGAGACTTTTTACAGTCATCTTCACATGCTTTTGGAGAATTGACCAGCGCTGGACAGAGGAGCTGAAGACATTGTAGAGGCGCTGAAGATTTCCAAAGAAAGATGTGGAGAGAACAGAGGATTTGGCAGAGTCAGCCACAACAAGGTTCAAGGTATGGCTGGTGCAGGGAACACACAGAGCCTTTTTGTTAACATCAAGCACTCTTTTTTGCACCCCCTGCTTGTGCCCCATCATGTTACTTCCGTTGTCATACGCCTGCCCACGGCAGTTGTTGATGTCCAGGTTCATTTTTTGCAAGTGCTCACAGAAGGTTTCAAAGAGGCCCTTCCCTGTTGTGTCATCAACCTGGATGAATCCTACAAAGTGCTCTGAAATGGTGGCTCCCACAGACTCCTCACAGCTCACAATGCGTAGCACCATTGACAACTGCTCAATGTGACTAATGTCTGGTGTACAGTCCATTATGACAGAGAAGTACTTTGCAGCTTGGACTTTCTCTATGATTTTTTCAAGTGTTTTCTGCCCAACTAGCTCGATAATCTCATTTTGAATGACCTTGCTCATGTAATGGTCTTTTATTTCTTTCGCAGTAATCCTTCTGACATGTTCCCTCATGACTGGATCAAACTGTGCCATTAGCTCAATTTGCCCCAGGAAATTCCCATTATGGAGCTCATACAGCTTCTCAATGTGTCCTCTTAGTGCCATATTGTGCTCTGCTAAATGGCAAACTATAGCAATGATTCTACTCAGAATATCTTTCCATTGCTGGACTTTCAGAGCATGTAGTCTCTGGGCCGTTCTGTCAATTGTTGTTCCATCTTTTAATCTTTCTGCTAGGTTTATCCATTTTCCCATGTTGTCACGGTGTGAGGAGGACTTTTCATGGTCTTTCAGTACTTTCACTAAGTTGCTCCAAGTACGATAACCAGTGCTACACAAAGTATTGGCCCCTCTCCCAAACAGCATGCAGCAAAAACAAAACACAGCATCAGTACTGGTTGAGTACACAAGCCATTTCCGGGGTACACTTTCTCCATTTTCCATTTTTTTTCCATACTGTGTTGTTGTGAATTTTCTTGGGGGTTTTTCTTTGTTTTGGGGGAAAACATAATCTTTCACCTGGACAGGACCTTTAATGACAATGTCACACCGCTCCCTATCACTCAGCTGTCCTGGCCAAAGAGCTGGGTCATCAGGTATGATGTCATTCACTGGCACTGCAGGTGCTTCAGAATCAGATTGCTCCTCCTCTGGCTCCTCATCTTCAATTCCATCTTCAATATCATCATTATCACTGTCACTGTTACTGTCACTAGTAATAATATTAACAGCCCTAGTTGCAGCAGCAGCCTCACTGGTACTAGCCGATGGTACTACTGGGGCCCCAGTAGTATCATCATCATCATCATCCCCATCATCATCATCATCTTCATCATCACTGATGCTAGTAGCAGCCCTAGTAGCAGCAACCTCACTTGTAGTCGATCGACTAGTAGTTGCAGCCTCAGAACCAACCTCATTGTTATTGTTAGTGTCTACATTAGCCTCCTGGTGCAACATTTCCTCTTGCTCTCTCTCCTCTAAAATTGGGTTGGGTTCTTCTGCTGGCTTGAAATAACTTGTTAGCTTGGGTAAAGAAGCCTGGAGCATTTCAGCTTTTTTCTTTTTCTTGTCTTTTTGAGATCCACTGGGGTAAACTCGTTTCATGATTGGTGTTGCTTAGCTTGCTTTTAGTTGCACTCTGACTCACTCATTCAACTAAACTAGTACAAACGCAAATGAACAACAAACTGATGCAGCAGCAAATGCAACCAGAGAACATATGCATGACACACTCACTGAACACCTTATTGGTAGAGGAAGCCTATTTGTTGTCATTTCAATTGGTATTAATACCCAACCAATCATTTTCGACAGGAGAATGATCTGCAATTTCCGTCACTGAAAACTTTCATATTAAATTAATTTACTCACCTGGGGCCCCAGTAGTATCATCATCATCATCATCCCCATCATCATCATCATCTTCATCATCACTGATGCTAGTAGCAGCCCTAGTAGCAGCAACCTCACTTGTAGTCGATCGACTAGTAGTTGCAGCCTCAGAACCAACCTCATTGTTATTGTTAGTGTCTACATTAGCCTCCTGGTGCAACATTTCCTCTTGCTCTCTCTCCTCTAAAATTGGGTTGGGTTCTTCTGCTGGCTTGAAATAACTTGTTAGCTTGGGTAAAGAAGCCTGGAGCATTTCAGCTTTTTTCTTTTTCTTGTCTTTTTGAGATCCACTGGGGTAAACTCGTTTCATGATTGGTGTTGCTTAGCTTGCTTTTAGTTGCACTCTGACTCACTCATTCAACTAAACTAGTACAAACGCAAATGAACAACAAACTGATGCAGCAGCAAATGCAACCAGAGAACATATGCATGACACACTCACTGAACACCTTATTGGTAGAGGAAGCCTATTTGTTGTCATTTCAATTGGTATTAATACCCAACCAATCATTTTCGACAGGAGAATGATCTGCAATTTCCGTCACTGAAAACTTTCATATTAAATTAATTTACTCACCTAGAGTTGAAATCGTAAAATGGAGGATCATGTAAGAACACACTTTTGTTATTGAAGAGCAGGGTAAATATGAAGTTTTGCGCCAAGGTCCTATTCCTTTCCTTACAGTCTAGGCTGTATCTTGTTGTTGTTTTGTTTTGCAACATTATTTCCACGTTGAATCGTTCTGACGGCCGGGTTTGAGCAGCAGTATAGGGGGACAACAGGGGAGCCCACGACGGGACGGACGGCCGCCGCCGGGCGTCGCTTAACGGGGGAGGATCATGAAGAAGCGACGCCGAGGAAGCGACGCCATGGGCCGTCGGAGCCCCCCCTGGGGGGGCCCCCCTAACCGACCGCAATAGGCGAAAAATCAACTGCGAGTCTGCGACGGAACGGGCTGGCGGGGCTGCAATATTAAACATTTTTCAGGGAGAACTCTCGGGGCCTCTAGCCGTCGGGGCTCTACGCAGCTGCGTAGTTTGCGTAGTGCTAAAAACCGCCCCTGTGTATACTGTCTCTTTATGTCGTGTAACTCTCTCCATATGTCTACTAAGTCATGTGTCTCACTAAAGTTGTTCATCGCTCTTTGTGACTGCCTGTGAGGTTCAGCATGATTGCGATCAATTTTGTCGTTCTGAGTACAGTTAAAATCACCCCGAGGTACAAACAATCGTCTGAATTACATGTCATCAAAAAATCATTCAAAGTATTTAAAAACATCACTCTGTCTTGTCCAACGACAGGTGCATAGACATTAATAAAAACAACTGTACGTTTCTCATACTTTGCTTTGACAATTAGTAACCTCCCCTCCACCTTGACCTGAACATCACAAGTGATAGGAGAAAAACTCTTGGAGAACAGGATTGCACTGTTTGAGCTCAAAGAGCTCAGTCAAACTTCGCCCTCCCATTCTACTTTCCAATCAGTTTCATTTTTTCCATCAGTGTGTGTCTCCTGTACCATCATTACATCAATGCCTTTCACTTTTACCAGTTCATACAACATTGCCCTCTTTCTAATATCCCTTGCTCCATTCAGGTTCAAGGTGGCAATTCTGAAGTCAGACATGTGTAAAAAATAGGGCACCAGCCATGTGGACAGTAAAAAACAATTAATTAAACAAACAAAAAAATTAGACAGTTTTCTTTCCATCATTAATTTCTTGATCGTTATTCACTTTCTGTAGAAACTTTCTGACCCTATAGATCTCCTGTTCTGTGAAAGCCCCCCTTCCTTTTTTCTTCATGTTCTCTCTTGCTGACAGTATGAAGGCTTTTTTCCGAGGAAAAAACTTGGACACCTTCACTCCAGCGGCGTCAACTTTGGGAGTGCCTGAGGGCTTGGGCACCCACTGAAAAAATAATAAGCCAAATAGCACCCACTGAGATTAAGGCTGAAGATCCCCTCCCCCTGGTCATTTTGTCACGTAGGCACACACCTTTACGGTGTTCACAAAACAGGTATTCAAATGCTAATACGGTGGCTTTGTTCCAGTGACCGCACGGTTCATTCACACTCCGTCTCCTGCAGCAACACTAACACTAACACAGTCAGCGGAGAGGCTGCTGTCTGTGTACCGTCGGCCCGTCTGTAAAGAGCCATGACTTGAGACTTGACAAACAGAGCCATCTCAGCCAAAATATCCCAAAACAATGTCCGGGGAACAGAACTGTTCCTTTTCCTCTACTACTTTTACTTTAATTAAAAGGTAAGATGCAGTGGCTGTAATTGGGTCAAGGATCTTGCTTTCGTGAGCAATGGTGTACGAGATTGGTAGACCATCTGGGGGAAATAAATAAATAAATCTGCGTCGTCGTCGTCCCACCTAGCTAAAGGTAAAATCCACCCTCCGCTTATGGCTGAAACAATTTAATTATTTACTGTTGATCATGCTGAAATGTTGAAACAAGATGCTGAAACAATTTAATGTGTTCGTTAATTGTTGTGAACTGAAAGCACGCACCACTGTATTTATTAGCAAACTGTAAATTATAAAGTACCAAAAAAATGTTTTTTTCCCCCGCTGCGGCCGGGGGGGGGGGGGGGGGGGGGGCAGGGAGGCGGGGCGGGGGGCACCCACTGCCGTTATAGGAACCTGCCGCCCCTGCTTCACTCCCTTTGCGTTTTTTGTTTCCTGTAGAAACTGCTTC